>NW_028281055.1:760000-857973 GCF_059751285.1 Brachycentrus maculatus | reverse complement strand
GTGGATGTTACACGTGTGTAAAGTGATCACTTAAACCAGCCTATGACGGTCGTTAACCCTGTAAATGCCCAGACTTCCATTTTCTTCTTCATCTGTATTGAGAAATCGCTAAATAATATTTCAAGACATATTATTTATTGATTCGGCATTTGCTTTGTGGAATGAATACGTCACTATTATTATCAGTGTTTCCTTTTACAAAAATCCCATTCCTTAACTCCCCTATAATTATTACCCTATCAACCTCTATATATACCCCTTTATATTTTTTGCTTGTTAGTTTTGATTTTAACCTGTAGGTGAAAACACCTGTAAGTTTTCGAAACTAGTCGTGAAAATTGAAAATAAAACACATTAAGTGGTTTATATCAAAGACAATTTATATTTTTTACAATAACATACAAACACCATTCTTCTTAATATTCTTACATTACTTTTTTAGTATTGAATTACAAGAGAGTAGTCTCTAAATTCAGTTAAATATGTTAAAATACGACTCTTGGGAAATTTGTTTAATTTTTCATTAAGAACGGGAAATACGTGAATGGATTTAATAATTTAAGAAGGTACTTAAGCGTACATTTTTATTCATTATCCACTTAATTTTTTTTAAACGGATGATGTAAATGTAATTTTCCTTGTTATGCATTACATAACGTGTTTCAATGCAGTCATCATCGTTACCAAATAGTTTTGAAATAAAATATATGTCCCAATAGATTTTTAAGAAAGAGTGGTATTTTTTTTTCATTCATTAATTTTAACCCTTATCCGTACCCCAGTGGTGCATAGGGCACTACAAACGTATTAACCCCCCCCTATTCATCGAACCCGGAACCTCCAGAACAGTAGCCGAGCGTGCTGACCATTACACTACGGAGGCGGACAAAAATCGAAGGCGGTATTTTTATTTGATTAGATTTCAATAAAATGGATAGATATTATTGCAACAACTTAATAGATATGTGTGTCTATATTTACAAAGTGTTTTCAGAAAATACAATACATCATTGAAAGCGTCATACAGGTCATTCACCCATTTCATAAACAAATAATTTTCCATTGTTTTGATTTTTTGAATTAATTAACAATAATTTAAGTGTCAATGCTCGTTTGGAAAAATTCCTCAAAGGTCAATAATATTTTGGCATAATAATTAAAAATATTGTAATGAAAGCCAATTTTGCTATGACGCATGACGCTGCAATTACTTCACTTTAAGTAGGTGTATTTATTCCAAAGAATATGATTACTTTTTCGATTTTTTAACAGTACAAATAAGACAATTTTCACATGATCACGTATAAAACTGTATGTGAAACACATACTTTCATATGTGTCCAATTATTGATATCATTTTCCCAATGAAATTCTTTCACAAACACTATATTTCAATGGCTTTAATTTATTAAATAATGCCAGGAAACTAAATCGAAAAGCCTACTTTATTTTTCAGAGTATGTAGTGCAGTGACAATAAACTTTACAGTGTTAAGTACAATATTTTCACAAGCTCCCTTTCCTCGTTTTTTTCCAAGTGTTTTTACATATTTTTTGCAAACAATATTTCTTCTTTTCTTGAATGTTTTTCGCAGATACTTTGTGGCACATTTTATAAACTTTATAAAATAAAATAATATACTCTCCTTATTACTAAACTGTGTATCATAAAAGATCTATATGTTAAGATACCGTTGATATATGTAATTCAGTATAATCCAACTCGTCCCATATTCATGTTTCGGACGTGGAACTTCCTGGGTATCAGCTACGTCCGGTGTATCCTCAATTTCAAGATTTCATTCTTTAGGAACTTTAATTTTTAGAGGAAAGAATTTATGTATATATAAATTGTAATAAATACATGGTATAGTGAATTATTCATTGACATGAAAAAAATCGGAATTTTTCCTTCGTCCTCATTTGGATGGTAGGTACATGAATGATACTTTTTTTAAATTGAGTTTTGGAGATATGTATTTTTTTGTAAAATGGATTCCATATATTATTTTAGCTGTATACATAATTTTTACGTATCTTGAGTAAACCACAGAGACCCAGAGTATCCAAATTTATTTCGTACATACAAATATGCCGTTTTATTTTTAATTCAAATGGCTTGGTATATTTTGTCGAAAGTAAATGTGATTCGTGGTTCATCGATTCGGCGAAAGCATATTTGGTTTTCCATGAAGTTTATTTTAATATTGATCTTTATTTCATGTATTCATATAAACAATTTCATAAAATAAATGTTTTCACAAAATAATAATGCCAAATTAATAAATAAGTTTTTAGCACAACAAACCATATTTGTAATAAAAAATTAACAATTTCTTTGGGTGTATCAAAAATCATTATTCATAAATTCGATTTTATTCATTGATGTATTCTACTCGTTAGAATAATTTTTAAATGTCATTTTAAATTTAATTTTTATGTTTTCATAGGACTTATTTTTATAACATCATATCGTCGATGTACTGCCAAAATACGTTAATTCTAAAATCCCTGTTTGAATAATCCCCGTTTCTTAAAGCTTTTAGCCTGAATATAATATCCGCTATTAAACTTAAAGTTGAATTTACTTTTGAAACCACCTGTTTATATATAGCTCACTCCTTTCAAGAACGTCATAAATCAAAAACCGTCCATTTTTAGTTGTAAAGAATATCCCAGAAAATGTACTTTATCCCAGCAAAATAGGCATATTTTTAACTTTATATTTACCCGCTACAGAGCAGGAAGTGTTGTTTTTGTATTTTGAAGAAAAGGTATTGTTTAATTATTTTTTTTAAATAAACTAAATATTTTTCGAATGGGGAAAAAATCTTCAGGTTTTACCTAAAAAGATCTGTTGCACAGTAAAAAGTTCAATCATTGGCTTGATATTTATTTTTAAAACATTGTATTATATTTTTAAACTTTAAAAACGTTCTCCTGAAAAATCAAGTTTCTTGATTTATGAGGTTCTTGAAAGGAGTGAGCGAAATGTAATAAAAAAATTAACAATTTCTTTGGGTGTATCTAAAATCGTTATTCATAAATTTGATTTTATTCATAAATGTATTCTACTCGTTGGAATAATTTTTATATGACATTTTAAATTTTATTTTAATGTTTTAGTAAACCTTATTTTTACAACATTATAATCAATTCTTCAATTTTTCTTTCAAGGATCCAGCTATCAATTGGGCCAGGGATCATCGCCTACATCACACATACAAGAAACAGATGCCGAACCGTATAACGCTACTAGAGGGGTTTTTTTCTACCACATAGGATGGTTGCTCTGCAAAAAGCATCCCGAAGTTATAAATAAAGGACCTACCATTGACAATAGCGATCTGCTATCTGATCTAGTTCTAGTCTTCCAGAAAAAGTAAAATTATTTTTTTGTCATTGTGCCATCATATTATTCTTTTATTTATTTTTTTCTTCCTATTTAATTCCTCATATGATCCTGATACATGTGTCATCCCTGTTTGACTTTGTAATTTTTTTATTTATTTATACTGCAATTCTCATTTCTCACTTTTTTTCTCTAATGTGTAACAACGAATACATTACATCATTTATTCATTTTGGCATTTACTTTGTGGATTAACATGTTGATTATTTTAACAATTCAAAACTTGTTTAATACCACTTGTGAAGATTTATTTCATTACATACAACAAGATTAAAAAATAACTATTTTTGTGTGTGTAAAATAAAACTTGTATAATACATCAAAAGTGGTAATATGCAAGTGCTTAATTTTAAAAATAACGAAAACATTAGTTAATTATTTACACTCAAAAACTTGTATTAATTATGAAAACTTTTTTTTTTATTTTATTCGCCATATTTTATTTTTATACCCTGATAATCTACAATAATTCTACTTGGTCTTGTTCCTAGATCACTAAATTTCTATATTTATATGCTGAAACGTTATTTTATTATTTTAACGTAAAGTAACGACATACATGCGTTATTTGTTTATTTAAATTATTGCCTTAGATACCGCTACCTAATTTACGAATATCAAATATGTATAATAATTTGTAACTTTTACTTATCACAACAGTATACTTTTTTGTAAATTATATTTATAACAACTCTGTATTTTTTTGTAACTTGAAATTTTACTTATTAAAGCCCGCTGTGCGTTTGTGTGAATAAATAAAAAAAAAAAAAAAAAAATATTTATCGTAGATCTTTGCCAGCCGTCTAAATGTTAAAGAATTATGAACAAAACATGCCTAAAGCTCCACTGTATATAAAGCTAGACTTTGTAGTACTTTTATTACTTTGTTTTATTTATTTTTCAGGTACTATTTATTTCTGATGCCGATCTTCAGTTACATTTTGCCTACTGTGATTCCGATGTACTTTTGGGGTGAAACTTTCAGCAACGCCTTTTTGTCGCTGCGATTTTCCGCTACGTATACGTGCTCAATGGTACTTGGTTCGTGAACAGCGCCGCTCACAAATTTGGCAACAAACCTTACAATAAACACATCAAGCCCTCGGAGAACTACTGGGTCTCGTCGTTCGTTCTGGGTGAAGGATTCCACAACTACCATCATACATTCCCCTGGGATTACAAGACTGCAGAGCTGGGAGGGTATTTGATGAATGTCACCAAAGGGTTTTTATATTTGATGGCTTATATTGGCTGGGCCTACGACTTGAAGACTGCGTCTGAAGAACTGGTAGAAAGCAGGGTGAAGAGAACGGGCGATGAAACACATAACGTTTGGGGGTGGGGAGATCAGGATCAACCCCTTGAAGAAAGAGAGGGAGCGATCATAATCAACCCAAAGGAAGATTAAAACTAAATTATTTTCATATTTTATGAATGAAATGTAGATTCCTGAAAATTAGTCTTCATGAAATTGTACAATTTATAAATCAATTTACAACATTTTGAGTGTGTCCAAATACTTGTTCACAAAATCTACAATAATGGGTAGAATTGGTGAATGTTACACGTATGTAGAGTGATCACTCAAACCAGCCTATGACGGTCGTCAGCCCCGTAAATACCCAGACTTTCATATTCTTCTTCATCTTTGATAAGATGTCAAAAAATAATTAAAAATAATATATTTTAACGTATATTTTTAAGGATCTCTAAATAAGGATGAAAGAGTTATTTACTGAAAAATATTATGATTCAGATGGGTGGTTTTGATATTAACTCAACGATTGATCATTGTCTGGTTTAAGTTATCACTCTATACACTGTTTTATACGAGTATATGGATATTATCCACAATTCTATCCATCGTTTTTGATTTTTTTTTCATATTACAAATGACATAAAAAAAACTTACTAACTATCAAGTCGCATCCCCATAGGAGTAAAAAGAGATAAAATAACGCCGCACCACTCTACTCTGTCTTTGCAAACTCTCTTCGCTTCTTCCACATTCACGCATCTCCTCATACACATCCACCGATTATTTTGACTCCTGACCCGACCACATTCAAGTATTTAACATATATGATCATGTTAATTTTTTCTCGGTCTTCTTTTGCTCCTTCTTCCAACTCAATTGGTCAAAAAATCATAATAAAATAAGTTCGTTAAAAAGACGTAATTAACGTTAAAGACCCTAGAAACCTTTATTTTAAATATGTGAATTTTTTTATTCTTGATTATTTCACATGCAAACGCATTATTTAACAAATCTTTTGAATTTTCAGCACTAGTTTTTTTTACATGGACTTTCTTTTGTATATTGGTTGTGTTTACCATTTTATATAAACTCGAAGTCCTATAAATATTTCTCGACTAATGTGGTATTCCTGCTATTTTTGTGTGAAACCATGAACCATTTCATATACGATTGCGTGAGTACTTGAAATTTGAAATATCTAATTATTCTCGTTACCTTGAAGACCGAAATAACTCAAAACAGAGTTTTATTTTTTTAAGTAAAAAGTTTCGTCTGGGGTGGAAACACATTTACTCAACACCGGATCACCCTCTTAACCTACATAAAATGTATAATTCAGGTGAAGTTTATTATGAATCTGGCAATGTTTCCCAAGATCGAACCATGAAAAAAATATTTTTCTAGTATGTATCATAAAATTCGTAATTATTCTTAAGGCGGGGAAATCAATAGCCTGCAACATATTTTTTTAAACCCTGGTTATATTTTACATAATCGCATTTTTGCTTTAAGCACTGTTTTTGTATTGAAAAAAAGTGCTTTTTTTTCTTCATTAATATATATCTTTGAAAAGTAAAGAAGCGTATTTTAATATGTTTTCTAAAAAAATGTACGCAGATATAACGTGTTGCTCCTCGTGCAGCCGGTCGCGTACTGACTTTGCATATTTGAGAGAACACCCTTAATTACAAATATTATGATGTATACGTTTCAAAATGAATGAAGAAAAATATTGTTTATGTGTGTTGAGATATATTTGGCATGTTTACATTTATTATTTAACTTTCTTATATACAGTACGAGGTTTGTAGATCGATTGTTGGATTTTGTTTACTTCTGGCTTAACTTCTAACTCTTGTCCTCACCCAATGGTGCATAGGACACTGCATCGTACTGACGGAGTGTTATCATGATCATTACTTACATGGAGACAAAGTGATCACTCGTTTCAGGGACCAGTCCAGAGTAATTAATATGAATGAAACATTAGAGTGTTAAATAACTAAAATTTATTATATATTGTTTTATAATAGATTTATATTATCCACTGACACTTCGTGATGGAATTGCATTTTTAATTTATTATTAGATTAAAACCAATATTTTTAGCTTTTCCATTTTTTTATTTGACCAGCGACCGGGTTTCGTCGTTACCGACATCACCAGTCTGATGATGTCGGTAACGACGAAACCCGGTCGCTGGTCAAATAAAAAAGTGGAAAAGCTAAAAATATTGGTTTTAATCTAATAATATATTGTTTTATAGAATAAAATAACAACTATGTAATTTTTTCGACATGAATTTTATTTGACCAGCAACGGGGTTTCAGACTGGTCATCATCAGACTAGTTTGATGATGTCGGTTACGACGAAACCCGGTTGCTGGTCAAAAATATTCGTGTGGAAACAATTAAAAAGTTGCTATTTATTTTAAATTTCGAGCTTGTAATGTCGAGTAAATTTGAAGAATATTTTTGAAGAAAAAAATATTCGGAATTTCGGCATAGTACGCTTAAAAATATATAACATTGTATACAAGAACTAAAACGGTTAATAGTTTTATATTGGGAACAAGTTATAAAATTACTAAACTCGCATCGTTTTATTATTTAAGCATTATGCATTTCATTAAAATATTATATTTTTTATAAATAAACTGTATATATCGCTTACAATGTATATTTTTAAAGAGGTCTGCCATCTGTTGTCAATTTTATCAAACACGTAAGGAATAAACACGACGAACTTCACAGAAAATGGTATCGTCGTAACATTTCCAACGTTGTAAAATTATGTTTCCTCATAGATGTCACTTTACTTTTTTCGTTGATAAATACGAAATAGCATTTATATACCGTATTGACCTCGTTATATGAGATATATTTTTATTTTTATTTACATATATTGCACACATGTATTTATGGAACAATTAAAAAAAATATATATATATATTTTTTGCAGTGACCCACGAAGCGGTAGAGTGGGTCACTGCAAAAAATATATATCAAATTGTGGTAGAGTGGGTTCGAACCGAGAAACTCTGACTCTAGAGTCCGCGACATTAACCATGGGACCACAACCCGACATTTTTAGGAACATTTCGATAAATAAGAGAGACAAATAAATAAATTGAATAACGCTAAAATATAGTGCAATTTATTAATGTATGTATATAAAGACCGTCAGTTCATTTAATCTTCACATTCATTTGAAAATGCCATAACTAGGTGAAACAATTGTTACAATATAATTTTAAAGTGTTTTTTAATAATGAAATACAACTTAGTAGACTCAAAATATCTGTGTTTGACTTAACAATTAATATAATGGAGTTCTACAAATTTAACGAAAAATGAATAAATAAAAGAATATCTTTTTCTTTATCACGAAACAACTAATTGGTACTTAGTCCCTTTGTGCCTTCCTGGCCTCAACTCTGAATGGCGTGACCCTCGTCATAATATTGTTTGTAAGCAGAAGTCATTGGTTGATTTATTAGCAAAGTTTTGGGAGAGTTGGTGGCCTCTTATGCCCGTTTAGATTGCTGTTAATATCTTCTGGGTTATTATGCCGCCTTAATGTGCCGTTATTTGATAAGTAGATCACTTTAAATCAACTCCAATCAATTATATCAATAAAGTTTGCATAACAATTTGAAAATAAGTCTGGATATTTATCTGGATATTTATAGGCTCATAGGCTAATGGTTTAGTGTAAGTACATTTTTCTTTAAAAAAAGTAAATTTAACTCTTTATTGGAAAAAAACCTATATTTGTGTACATGTATTCGGACACACCTAAAATGTTAAAAAAAAAAAAAAACTGGTCAAATAAAAGCTTTATTAAAATTTAAAATAATAGAAGGGTCTGCTAAATAAAAGTTTTCTCAATACAACGAAGATAGCTATTGTGTACTTTTATGTACTGTGTCATGAGATTAATGATATATATATATATACATATATATATATATATATATATATATATATATATATATATATATATATATATATATATATATATTTATATATATATATATATATATATATATATATATATATATATATATATATATTCATATATATATATATATATATATATATATATATATATATATATATATATATATATAAATATATATATATATATATATATATATATATATATATATATATATATATATATATATATATATATATATATATATACAATATATATATATATATACATATATATATAAATATATATAAATATATATATATATATATATATATATATATATATATATATATATATATATATATATATATATATATATATATATATATATATATATATATATATATATATATATATATATATATATATATATATATATATATATATATATATATATATATATATATATATATATATATATATATATATATATATATATATATATATATATATATATATATATATATATATATATATATATATATATATATATATATATATATGCGTCTCCTCATACATACCCGCCGATTATTCTGACTAATGGCCTGACCACTCCCAAGTATTTGAAATAATTGACAAGTTTTTCTCAGACTTCTAAGAATATGATAATGGACATTTTGGATGACTGGTTTCGATCAATTGACAAAAGGATCAAGTTAAATTTATCGACACGTCACTGAATCGATATCGATAAAGTTCATGATTCCAGATTAGTGTTTGGAAAGCTAGAATAAACTTTGAGTTGCTTCCCAGGTGCGTGATTTGAACTTACAAAGTTCCCATTCGGTTTGCGAAGGTTGTTCCTGTGCCTCACAGACCCTCATTAGTCAGACACGTAGTCACCCACTGAAACCGTCACGTTTGCTACATCCTCCTGAAAAGTCTTAAACTGACATTAAATGTCGAAACACTTGAACTTGTAATAATGAAAGCTTCATTCTCGTGAACACGATTTCACGGATTTATTTTTCCTCACACTACCGTGATAAAGATACGTCAATATTATTTGTTTTATTTAATCTTTTTATGTGATGATTTGATAATCGATATTTGGACGAGAATTGGAATGAGAGGGAAATTGCAAGGACACGCTTATTAAGCATATTTTGTTATACGAGAAAGAAGAAAGGTATACCGTAGATAGAAGGAGTAAGATAAGTTTATATTTCGATGTCACGGTACAAAAAAAACACATTTAGAGAGCCACTATTGGCTTTATCTATTTTATCCCTTTAATGTCAACGTATTTAATTGAAATATTTAAAGATTTTCACTAAAACAGAAAAATACAAACTAATTGGAAAAAAATTAGTTTTATTTAGTAAAATTCATTATTGCTTAAAATATATTTAGAAACGTGTTTCGATATAAATGCCTTATCATTTTTAAACAACACGTGATGCGAAATTCACAAAAACACGTGTCATAATAGATTTGAAGAAAAAGTGTTTTTTCCTTACCACAGTGTGGACATTACCACAAAGTGGCTGCAAATTAATTGATAAAAGTTTATTTTTTTATACCACATCTCATTACGTATTATTTGTACAATATACAAACTGAATGAAAATCTTAATGCAAGATATAAATTCAATATTAACATACTATTTTTCCTACTCGTTTTAATTATTAAAAAGTCTGTGTACGCCACATTTAAAAAGATATAAAAAAGTAAAAATAAAAGTAAACAAAAAACAAGACAAAACTTAATCAAAACCCTAGTTTGGAGCATACTGTAATAAGGATTTGTCCGCCTCCGTAGTGTTATGGTCAGCACGCTCGGCTACCGTTCTAGAGGTCCCGGGTTCGATCCCCAGGGGGGTCAAACAAATATAAGTGATTTTTTCACTCTAATATTTATTTAATATTACCCTGGACTGGTGTACCTGAAGCGGTGGACTGATCACCTTTCCTTCGTGTTAACGATCAAGATAACACTGTGTTTATATTAAACAGATCACAATTTTAAAACAAAGTAACATTTTAATTATATTATGATAATTATGACATTTACTTTTCGTTATTTTTTCTTTCAAATATCTATTAATAAACGAAAAAAATAAGTTTTTCACTTCCATGTTCCACTGCGCAAATTATATACATGTACGGTAATTAGTTTCAAAAACGCTATTGATGGGTTGTCAATAACATACATATAATATTTTATGAAAGTAGTTATAACAATAGCTTATAAGTAACCGGTTTGTTAATATTTCATAAACATTAATCATTTCCACTTGCGATGAATATAAAACCTTTGCGTATAACCGACTCATTACGGATGTTTTTTTAAAGTATGTTTTCAAATATATCAAAAGGTTTGATTTTTTTTAGCATACCGTCATTGATATATGTACATGTATATATTGCGTAGAATTTGATACAAAAGGGCAAAAAATAGCATATTTTTTTATTTTATACTTATGTTATGATATGTACAGGTGTTGATATTATACATTGATTTCGACACCACACTAAAATATCAAATCCATAGTGTGACATAATATCAACCTTTAATAGACGACAGCGAAATCAATTTATTTATTCGCTGAATAATATAATAATAATAATAAAACCCTTATCCGCACCCCAATGCTGCAAAGGGCACTGTTTCATATAAACGCAGTGTTATCTTGATCGTTTACACATGAAGGAAAGGTGATCAGCCCTCCGCTTCAGGTACCAGTCCAGGGTGATATTGAATAAATATGACTGAAAAAATCACTTATATTTATTTTACCCCCCTTGGGAATCGAACCCGGGACCTCCAGAACGGTAGCCGAGCGTGCTGACCATTACACCACGGAGGCGGACCAAAACCACTAATTGAACCACTAACTTTGTGATTTTCCATTTTATAATTAAAATGTAACTTAGTTAAAATCACTACAAATATTTTATTATAACTTAATTATAAAATCTACCGGGTTCGAAGCTAACCGCTTCTTTATCAAGACTGATTAATACTAAAATACTATCTATAAAACAAAATTCAAAATATTTTGACGGTTATGCAAAGGAGCTTGAGTAGATCTCAAGTGGCTTCATTTTTTCGTTGATTGTCAGTCACAGTCAAAAGGGATCAGGGATGGTGAGTGATTGTAAACATATTTAATAACGGACTTTAAGAAAAATAATTTACTTTCATGTATTTATTGGTTGTAAATTATTATTAATTGCCATTTTAATGTTTAATATTTCTAAGTAATCTAATTTAAGTACTCTTTTGCATATGTGTTATATATTAAGACCTTTATTTTTATCAAATGCGTGATCATTTCCTATTAAGTGATTGTCGATTTCAGAATAATTATTATTATTTAGCATCTTGTATGTTTTTTAAAAGATTTATATTATCCACTGACACTTCGTGATGGAATTGCATTTTAATATATTCTTAAATTAAAACCAATATTTTTAGCTTTTCCACTTTATTTGATAATAATAAATTATATGAAATAAAGTGGAAAAGCTAAAAATATTGGTTTTAATTTAATAATATATCTTGTATGCTCTTTACATCCGATGTATTAGACATATTAATTAAGTTGTAAAAAATATTTATAATGATTTTAAAACAAAGTTACATTTTAATTATAATAAATTTATTATTTAATTTTAAATGTCATTTGATAAAGTAAAAGAAAACATTAAAAAACATATGTTTAAGGCAGTGTTTAATATTGAAATTTCATTTTTGATACGACGAATTATTTTTATATATTGTGATGCCTGTTTCGATGCATTCGGCATCTTTATCAAATCAATCAAACCGTATGATTGTTTGATAATGATACCGAATCATCGAAACACGTGGCACAATTTAATTTTAGAAATTTTGTTACATAGCAAGTATTAAAAATAAAATTTAAATAACTAGAGATACAAATTTGTCAATTTGTGCTGTATGGTAAATATGTAAATGGAATACGACAAGGTATCTGTCGAGATGGAATACATTTCTACGTGTTTGTTAGGTGGTGACACGTGTCGTGTTTACTACATGTGTGATATCCAGGTAAAATTAACCCTTTGTTAGTTACGCTGAGGGAAAGATCTCAACCTTTTCCTTTATAGCTAGTAAAAGCGCCTGTTCAAAGCGGGTAAGGTATTTCTCCTATCATGAAAATTAATGAAAATTGGGAAAACTCCACATTCAACATCTCTGTTGTAAAATATTTAGCATACCTTCTAAAATAAAAATTATTTAAAACAATCGTCTAATTATATATATATTTATTTATTTATTTAGGTGATGAGATCTTTTCGATAAATATATTAAAATGTTATTTTATTAAAATTAAATACTTGAATATACCACTTTATCGAGTTTTATTTTCATATACGACTCGTTTCAAAAACGACAGATGTTTTCATCTTCTGGTACAAATTAAATTAATTAAGTTTTAATTTGTACCAGAAGATGAAAACATCAAGAAGATGAAACTAGTCGTATATAAAAAAAAATATTCTCAATATTATTAATATTTAAAGCATTTACTTTGTGGTTAGTCATTTTTACTTATTTATTTTTTACAAAAATCTTAATAAAATTAGTATATAACCACTCACCGAGATTTTTACGTCTACCGGTTTCGAGACGTACCCGTCTCTTCGTCAGGACAATCACTAACACAGCATGCAAACAATACTACCCTTCACCACCATAGCACCATTTACACACTCAATGGTGCTATGGTGGTGAAGGGTAGTATTGTTTGCATGCTGTCTTAGTGATTGTCCTGACGAAGAGACGGGTACGTCTCGAAACCGGTAGACGTAAAAATCTCGGTGAGTGGTTATACACTAATTTTATTATCATTTTTGTAAAAAATAAATAAGTAAAAAAAAAACTCGATAAAGTGGTATGTTCAAGTGTTAAATTTTAATAAAATAATCATGTTATTCCACAAAGTTAATGCCGAATCAATAAATAATATTAAAATGTTATTCTTACCACGTTCGTTGAAAATTACAAATCTCTCAAAAAAGTTGTTTACCAATTAATTTGAAATTTTGATACAACGTTGCTTTTGAATACACGTGTTTTTTTATATCTTATATCTGACATGTAATGAATGGAAAGCTGAGATAAGTATTATCGATAAAATGAAGAAAGATGTGTTGAGATGTTTTGGGCATGGGAATGGAATATGTGATGAAAAGGTAGAGAAACAAAAATTGAGACAAATGTGGTTGATAATAGATCAGAGGAAGACAAGGAAAACTGTGAAGTGTCATATATAAAAAATATCACCCACTCCTTTCAAGAACGTCATAAATCAAAAAACTTGATTTTTCAGGAGAACGTTTTTAAAGTTTAAAAATGAATATCAAGCCACTTATTGAACTTTTTACTGTGCAACAGATTTTTTTAGGTAAAACCTGAGGGTTTTTTCTCCATTTGAAAAATATTAAGTATATTTAAAAAAATAATTACACAATACCTTTTCTTCGAAATGCAAAAACAACACTTTCTGCCATGTAGCGGGTAATATATATAATTTATAAAGTAAAAAATATGCCTCTTTTGCTGGGATATAGTACATTTTCTGGGCATTCTGAAAACATGCACAACTGAAAATTGACGATTTTTGATTTATGACGTTCTTGAAAGGAGTGAGCGAAATATGCTTTCTATTATGTATTCATTTTATTCAACCGGACAGAGCCACCGCGTTGCGAGGTTGGTTGCAGCAGGTACAATTAGATATTGCAAGTATTTTAATATTGGTAACATCAACATCAATTACAAATCATCATATTTATCAATCAATAAGTATTGAGCAATGAGTGTGAATCCCTCTCCAAGCACCAGAGCTTAGTCTCTTTATTGGAGAAAATAGTACAATAAATATTTAGATTGTTAAAATTAAAAATGTCTATCAAATTAATTAAATTATAATATATTGTAACATTATTATTTAGTAAATAAAAATATATATAATGATTTAGGAAACTCTTGTTTTTATACCACTTGAGTTTATTAATGACTACTAGTTTAGGAAGCTAAACTTTCATCGTCAGGTCTGAATAATAACTAAAATATAAAATAAATAAAAAAACTGTTCTATTAATAAGAAGAGGGGTAAGTTAGGGGGAGGGGGTTAGTCAAGGGGTGGAGTTTGAAAACAATGGAAAAATGGAATGCAAATTATTTATACAAGTTTTTTTATTTTATATATTAGTTATTATTCAGACCGATGGAAGTTTAGCTTCCGCAACTAAAAGTCATTAATAACCTCAAGTGGTATAAAAACTAATGTTTCCTTAATCATTGTAACATGTCTTACCGTAAAAAGTAAATGGCGAAATAATAAATAAAAAATACAAAAAAAGTCAATATTCTGTTTGGTTCGTCTAAATAAATTGATACATGTCTTGAGATGTAAAAGCGGTTTGTATTCTAATCATCCATGACTTGTTTATTTTGAGAAAAAGATAATGTTGTAAACAAACAGGTTTATCACAAACAACACGTGGTTTGGCAAAACAGACGAGATATTCTGGTTCAAAGAAAGAAAACACATTAGATATACTTTTTAAATTATCACTTTTTCATTAAATTTATCGTGACACGTGTTTCGATGCATTCATCATCATTATCAAATCACCGTTTAAGGCCTTACTCGCATTAATATAATTCAGGAGGCGTCTGGCTGCGCTGAGAGTCGTACTTTACTTCGCACCCATTTTTTTGTTGTTTTTAGAATATGTATTTATTTTTTGTGTAATTTCCTAAGTTTTCCGTAACTCCATTTTTCAAAACCATATAATTATTTCTAAGAAAAAAAAATCATTACAAAAACGGTGTTTAAAGAAAGATTTTTTTTTCATGTGTTACTGGAGTTTAAAGAAAATTAAGTGGCGATTTATTGTATGTTGGGCCTATGTACAATGTTGGATATTCATAAAATAATCAATTTATTATTATGAATAATTCCGCATCATTGCAGGTGTTTAAAAATGATGCGGAATACATCGAAACACGTGTCATAATAAATATAAACAAAATGCATTGTTAACGAATCATATTTCATATTATTTTATCCGATATGAAACGCGTGACTAATTTTATGAAGTCAATGATTCGGTTAATCTTTACTTCATGTAGTCAATAATTGGGTTAGCACAGCGTTGACGAATGATTTGCCTAGAAATTTCACTATATAAAATTTTAGAAATTTTAAACATTAAGAGTAAATACACTTTAAAGGTATAGACTATAAACTTAAGTAGGGCCATGAAAAGCGGTGTCACGTAAGCCGTAGATAGATTTCAGTCGCTTGGACGTTAGATAAAAAAATAACACTGAATTGATTTGGCACGGTTATGCGTCTAATGAGTCTTCGTTTTTTCGTTTGTCTGTGTCCGAAAGTGTTAGGTGTAAATTGTCTACCATCAGCAGATTTGTTGTTCGAGTAATGGGTCCGACTAAATCAACCCGTTCTTTTCAATTCTTTCAGAACAAACGCTAATGAAGATCCAAAGTGTTACTGCAGCGCACTACTCAACCACGCTTCATCAAGTAGATTTATGTCAAAGATCCAATATTAATATGTTTAAAGAATAAAACATAATTTTAAAGGTTTTAAGTATAAAAAAAAATGTGAACTTCGTACGGGCTAAGTCAAATAAAAACGCTCAACAATACTTTTGAAGTCGTGAGTTTTTTATCGTTGTGATCTCGTACCTCTGTACCTACTTTATATTCAAACGAGAATGTTGCTTCTCGAAGTTAAAATTATGAAAATCATCTCACATTTTAATGCAAGGTCATAATATTTTGTTCGGAAAGAATCATAATATCATAATAAACATACAAATTATTCAGTTACATATAATATTGATAAATACAAAATTGTGATTAATACATTTTTTTTAAATTTTATTTATTGTTTCGGCATTAACTTTGTGGTAAGACATGTTACAATGATTAAAGAAAACACTTCGTTTTTTACCACTTGAGTTTTATTATAGAATACATGTTTCAGAAGTTAAACTTCCATCATTGAGGTCTGTATAGTAACATAAAATATATTATATTATATTAAATATATTATAATATATTATATTATATTATAATTAAATATATTATATTATATTATCTGTATATAACGATTAAGGAAAACACTTCGTTTACAGACCTGAATGATGGAAGTTTAACTTCTGAAACATGTAGTCTATAATAAAACTCAAGTGGTAAAAAACGAAGTGTTTTCTTTAATCATTGTAATATTTTTTTATATGGGAATTTGACAGAACAGTTACATCAAGTTATACCCATATATGAGTATTACAAACAAGTACTTGTACAGTTTCATTTACAAAATTTGTAAAAATAGCAATAAGAGGAGTAAAAGGGGAAAGGGAATGATCACGATATCAATGTCGACTTACAATGTTAACTGATCACATCACTTTTTCATCGTTATCTAATTTTAATGAACGATAAATAAAGTAACTTTGTTAAGAGTTTGTTCTACTCGGGGGAAGCGCTAAGGTGTAAGTTATTCTTGTGATTTTACAGGGAACTCTAAAATATATACGTTCCAGCAATTCCAGCGAGTCAAATCTTGAGTACTTTATAAAAAAAAATAGCGCAAGAACATTATTTTCTGCTGTATTTACTCAACAATTACTCAACTACGACCAATCTCTATTGTCGGTTAAAATCGGTCAGTTGATTATATTTTTTATGTAACATTTGTATAATGTGCACGTACTAAAGATATGAGTTTTTTTTATGAATTTTTTCTCCATATTTTCACGTTCTACAAAATATTGAAGCATTCTAAAATAATAAAATTATAATCTACCACGTAGTAAGAAATAAGTTTATTAATATGTATGTATACGTATCATTTATATTTTCTTTTAAGATTTTCCTTATTTTTCAAAAATCTGTCTCCTTCAATGTGATCATGTGTTTTCTGTTGAGGTGGAAAATTAGATCAAATTCGTTGAACAATTTTCCAATTTTCTATTTGTTATAAATCTCGCCTGTATGTTGCTGATTCCATATGTTTTGCAAGTACGAAAAAAACAAATGCAATCTGCAGATTTGCTAAAAAAATCAACAGGAATATATTTTTTTTATCACACATCATTTTTTTTTATTATTCCAAATAAATTTGAATATTAGTTAAGATTAAAATAAAATCTATCGCACATAAAGTAACATCAGTGGTTCGATAAATCAGGAGGACTGAATATCTCAGAGATAAAATTAATATATAAAGCCAATATAATAAAATTTAAAAAATTATAAAATTAAAATAAATAATTATAATAAAAATATGGATAATTATTTTACAAAACTCTTATTGCCAATTGATGTATACAGCAAAATACAGTCACTCCCTTGATATTCTCATGCATTTTCACATGCAGGATGGGACAAAATTAGTCACCCTATCGGAAGATGTAATTACTTTAACAAATAGCGTCGTACGTCAATCGTATTTGACATTTGTAAACAAGACAGCTGCAGTATACAAATAGATTCAAGGTGGCGCAAAATAAATCATCAAATTTTATTTTTGAATTACTCTTTTTCAAAATAAAAAATAAAAAAAAATTTTCAAGTCTTTATTGCAAATCTTTATCAAGATCTGTACATTTTTTTGTTAAGTCAAAAAGGTGATATACATCAACTGACTGCCACCAGTGTTGATATAAATTTGTGCACGTTTGTATACTGCAGCTGTCTAGTTCACAAATGTAAAAAAATTATGACATCTTCCGATTAAGTGATTAATTTGTGCCACCCAGTATAAACAATCAAAACGTCCCCCTTTTAAACACATATCTTATGCTCTAATGTGTTTCTTTACATTGTAACATTTAAAAATACATATTAACAAACTCGTTTTCAGGTATACAAGGTTATGTTATTTTAATAATGAGTTTTTTTTTCAAATATTTTATTGTAAATTCTGTTAACCTCGATTAAACTTGTGATTTGTTATTACAGAAAGGTGAATCTACATTTTTTCGTTATCAGTTTGTTTTTCTTTAATTCAATTTTTATACATAATAATTAGTATTGCTATGAAACAATGTCTTATAACGATCTAAAAACGTGATATTTATTGCTTCGGCATTCACTTTATAATAATACATGATTAAATTATAAATAAAACACCTTTTTTTACTACGTGAGTATTATGTTTTGTTACGACTACTTTCGGAAGTAACAGGTGCTTCCATTTACATGTATAAATTTATACCTGTAGAAGAAGAAGAAAAAAATAAACCTGAAGATGGAATCATCTGTAGCTTCCGAATCTAGTCGTTATAAAATACAACACTCAAGCAGTAAAAAAAAAGTTTTTTATTTGTAAAATTTTAAAAACGTCTTTTAACTGATGGTTGAAATTGATTATTCTAATATTTGATCAAACAGCTACACGCTGTTATGACTCATGTTAGTTAAATGGAAAAAATATGATAAAAACACATTTCACTAATACGAGTATGTACATTTATTTTACAATGGTCGTGTAGCAATACAAATATAACAATCATTGAAACAATAACGCAAACAAAAACGATAAGTATCGCGTGTATTTCTATTTCTTTCAATAGATGGCGCTGACATTGTTGTAATAAAGCCTGTTTAAAAAAGTTTTTTATGTATTATTTTAATTGTAAAGAACCACTTCATGAGTTTTATTTTTTACACACGACTAGTTTCGAAAACTAACAGATGTTTTCATCTTTTTCAATCCAACTACTTTACTTTTCACCTGTAGACAAAAATATCTGATAGTATTTGAAACTAGCCGTGTGTAATACAATAAAACTCAATAAAGAGAAATAAAACTCAATAAAAATATCTGATAATATTCGAAACTAGCCGTGTGTAATACAATAAAACTCAATAAAGAGAAATAAAACTCAATAAAAATATCTGATAATATTCGAAACTAGCCGTGTGTAATACAATAAAGAAAAAAAACATGTTATTCCACAAAGTTCATGCCGAAACAATAACTAATATTACTTATTTCTTGTAACAGGTGCAGATTGCATGTATATAAAAAAAGTGTTAAAATGCAAAGTTGTGTCAAATTTCAAAGCAATCGACGAATCACTTCATGATATTAATGATTTTTAACAAAATTTAATAGAATAGAGTAGTGTGGTTGTCAATCATGGGTAGATGTTAAATGGTGAATGGTGAATGTTACCATGTAGTGATCCTTTAAACAAGTCTATGACAGGTAAGTCCTGTAAATACTCACACCTCCATATTCTCCTTCATCTATTTTGAGATGTCGAAAATGTAAAAATTCTTATTCGTTAACAACATTTTGAGTGTGTCTAAAAACTTGTTCACTAAATTTGGATTATCTCCTGTAATTGGAGATAATCCAGATTTTGTGAACAAGTATTAGGACACACTCAAAATGTTGTAAATAAATTATCTAGTCAAATTATAAGCTTAAATAATAAAAATGAAAATGGTATTTTCTGGCGTTTCTCATGTGTGTGATTATAATCCAGGATTCGGACCTCACAAACTAATATAAGAGTTTCTGCTTAGTAAAAAGCTTCTTTACATCTCACTAATAGATGTTTCTAGTGAAGTTCTAGTGATTCAAGAACAAGGTTTCTAAATTGGTTCATATATATAGAGCTTCCAAGAATTTAAGTAGTGTGTTTGTCAATAATGGGTAGAATTGGTGAATGTTACATGTGTATATAAAAAGTGATCACTTAAACCAACCTATGATGGTTGTCAGCCCCGTAAATGCCCAGACTTCCATATTCTTCTTCATCTTTGTTGAAATGTCAAAAAATAATATTTGTTAATTTCCATGATTCGTACTGATTTTTTAAGATGTCGTATGAATTAAACATTTATTTTTATTTATTTATTTTTAAATTTTGGACACTGTTGACATACAATCAAAGCGGAATTCGCGTCGAGTTCCGTTTCCGCCAAATGACGCCGGAACCTAACGGCCCGAGCGTCTAGCAATAACGGCCAGTACGTGGTGTAACGGCGGAGGGGTAAGGCGTCTCTGCTCGGTGCTGCGCTCCTGTTACAAATCCTCCGTAAACAAACAATCGCGTAAACTTTTTCATTACAAAACTGCCAAACGTGATTGTCAAAATCGGGTGCTTTGTGCGAACGGTGCGTGTGATTTGTGAAATTCAGGAATTTCAGTGATTTCAGTTTTAAGAAAATCGAAATAAAAGTTTGTTTTTCTTCGTTGTGCATCATTCGTGCGGCTTGGCGTTGTTTAAGACTGATGGTGTTCTTTTAAAAGTTCTATTGGGATATTCTTAGAAAATCATTTAAGGCATACCTTAAATGAAATGGTAAGATCAAACTTGTTGATTGACATTTATTTATTTTTATGTTTTTTTCCAATTCTACATTTTTCTCTCGGTTAATGCCAATTTAACAAAAAATATTACGTACTTTATGGCAAGCATTATAAAAAAACGCAATATAAGATTAGCATATTTTTATTTATTTTTCACATAATTATTTATTAATAATTACAATATTATCCACCTCCATAGTGTAATGGTCAGAACGTCCCGGGTTCGATTCCCAGGGGGGGTCAAATAAATATAAGTAATTTTTTCACTCTACTATTTGTTCAATATTACACTGGACTGATACCTGAAGCGGAGGATTGATCACCTTTCCTTCATGTGTTAATGATCACTATAACACTGCGTTTATATGATGTAGTGCCCTATGCACCATTGGGGTGCGGATAAGGGTTGGAGAGAGAAAATATTGTCAATTACTCAGTTTTCCCGTGGCGAGGGTACATTTTACAATATTTATTTTATATAACTATATGGAAGAAAATTGTTTTTGACATACAATCAAATACAATACGGAATGATGCGATGTTTTTAATATCCACCCACCTCATTTTCCTTTTGAAAATATTTCTATTTTTATATTTAAAATCTATTCCAGTAGCTTAATGGATTATGGAAGCAAATTGTATAACTTTATTGCTTGATTATCGAAGTTCTTTTGACGAAAAGAGGTATGCATTAAGTTAAATACGCATTCAATTTGTTTAAAGTGCATCAATATTTTTAAATGAAAAATAATAGTCGTAATAAAATGAGAGGGTGGTAAAAAAGTGAACACACGTTTGAATCAAAGTGAGAAAAATATGTTTCCACATCTTTGCCAATAAAAACTGGGGTTTTAGTGTCGATTTTATTTTATTTCCTTGCTTGTACTTGTATGTTTCCATATACACGATCAATACAGGACATTCAAGATTTACACATTTCATACATGGTAATAATTTTATTTCAATAATTTAGATAATAATTTTGAATGAATTATACAACCTAAATTTGTTAATTTGTTAGTAAATTAACCTAGTTAATTTGTCAGTAAACTATTTACCAGTAATTTTAAAATATAAAAATGTTAAGATATAACCACAAAGTATTTGCCGAATAAATTAAAAGAATGATTGAGCAAAAAAAGATAATTAACAAAAAAGGATTAAAAAGTGTGTTTACTTAATAGTAAAAATTAAAGAATATTGGATAGATACTCCACAAAGTTACAGCCAAATCAATTGATGAGAAATTGATACTGGATTACATCCAGTAGTCATTAATTTTTTTACAAAAATGTTAATAAAATTAGTATATAACCACTCACCGAGATTTTTATGTCTACCGGGTCTCGGATGGGAAATCTCGGTGAGTGGTTTTATACAAGTTTAAAAGTTTAAAGTTTAAAAAAATTAAATAGGTAAAAATAACTAACCACAAAGTAAATGCTTTAAATATTAATAATATTGAGAATAAACCCGTTTGGGAAAAAAAACTTATAGTGATATTTATAACGCAAAATTCAAATTCATATTGGATCATAATTACCAAAAAAATTAGGGGTTGAATTAGTAAATAAAATGAAAAAATATTAGTTTGTAAATTTATTTATATCTAAATAAGCCATACACTTGATGAATTTAAAAAAAAATGTTTTTACTCCCTTTATCTCTAAAACCAAGAATTGTATACATACTATTCCAACGTTAATTGGGTTATAATATTACAATGGAATTGTTGAAAATTACATTCACAAACACACTCGTATATTGAAAACATTTATATTTTAAATTGACTTGGTATTAAGTAGACTAAGTAGATTAAGTAGACTGAACGCAGTCGAAATGCGATCTCTCAGAAGAATGTGCGACAAAACGATGTATGATAGATGTACGAATAGTGAAATAAGGAAGGAATGCAAAGCTGAGATAAGCATTATCGATAAAATTAAGAAAGGTGTGTTGAGATGGTTTAGTACATGTAGAACGAATGAGTGAGAAAAGAACGGTAAAACAAATTTATGAGGTGAATGTTGGCGGGAAAAGAAGCAGAGGAAGACCGAGAAAAACATGGCACGATCAGGTATGCCAAATACTTGAAAGTGGTCAGGTTAGGAGTCGTAACAATCGGCGGGTATGTATGAGGAGATGCATGAACGTGGAAGAGGCGAAGAATGTTTGCAAGGACAGAGTGGTGTGGCGCTCTATTCTCTCTGCCTACCCCTGCGGGGAAGCGGCGTGATGGTTAGTTAGTTAGATAGTTAGACTTGATATTAACTTTATGAAATAACATGATTTAATAATAAAAAAATCACCATTTTGATGATATCGGTAATGACGAAACTCGATTACGGTAAGTAAAAAAAATTGAGAAAAAAACAACAAAGTTTTTGTTTTGTTATATAAAATACCATCAAGAGATATCAATACAAAACATAATTCTAAGCATAACATTGTGATTGGGAGATAAAAAAAAAACAATTTTGAGTTTAATAATATGAACACGACTAGTTTCGAGAACTTCCGTATTTCGTAAAACTAGTGGTGTTTAATAGATTTATATTATCTACTGACACTTCGTGATGGAATTGCATTTTTAATTTATTATTAGATTAAAACCAATATTTTTAGCTTTTCCACTTTTTATATTTTTTTTTTGACCAGCGACCGGGTTTCGTCGTTACCGACATCATCAGACTGGTGAGAGGCTATACTTTTTTATTTAAATTCATTTACAAAAAAAAAATGCAAATCTATTATAACTATATATAAAATCGTGCTTTCAATACAAAAAAACCTTTATAAAAAATATTTTTAATATCATACAATACTTAAATTCACTAAAATTAAATTAATTTCACAATAAAATTATATCAAATCATGGTTATCAACTCCTGCCTTCTTTTATGTATAACATAACAATTTGTATAGCCTCTCACCAGTCTGATGATGTCGGTAACGACGAAACCCAGTCGCTGGTCAAATAAAAAATGTGGAAATGCTAAAAGTATTGGTTTTAATCTAATAATAAATTTGTGGTGTTTACGTTAATAAAATCAAATGTGGTCTCAAACAAGTATTTTATTTCTATATTTAAACCATTTATTTATTCATAATTTATCTAACTGGTTTTTTAACAAAAGATTTTTTAAATAAATGTACACATGTATAATCTGTTTTCGTGGAAACGCTGTAAAGAGTGATTTTGACTAATGATTCAAATTCACATTACTCAGTATCCTTGTAGAAGGTTAATTGATGTAACAGATAAAGCTTTGTCAAATAAACTGGAGATTTAACAATTTTAACAGATCTGTATGTACAAATTTCGTAATTGTTTTTATGATAAAATATAAAAATAGAAACAAATGAAAAACGTAGACCTCACATATTTTTGAGTATTGTTATTAGAATGAACGATAAATAGTATTGAAATAAAAAAATATTAACTTAATATATTTTTTTGAATGCAAAACAATATCTCCTTAATCGTTATTCGAAAAAATGGTGCACAGAGCACTGCTTCGAATCGACGCAGTGTTATCTTATGAATCCACTTTACGGATCATGTATTAATACATATAACAGGTGTACCGGCTGAAACGAGCATCTTTCGTTTTTATACTAAATAAGATGAAAATCTCAGCATATCAAGTCTTATGACCCGGCATTTAGTCATGGATTCCTCTCACAAAGGTTACAATTCAATACATTTGAATGTATGGATGATTGTGGCACTATCGATTTAGGAATAAGTGTCCGATAGAATAAATAAAAAATCTTTTTATTCATATCTGTGATAATTTTTTTGCTTTAATTATTTTAATTGTTTCAACATGATTATTGCTTTCGTTGACTTGCATGTTTTGAAAGAAAGAGAATTGATCTCAAACGTATTAATAAGACAACTATAACCGCATGAAGCCGCCTGGTTTCCTAGCGAGGTGCATATTCGGACATAACTAATGAAAATTAAGCTCAATAACCTTTTTACTGTCAACATTTAAGGACGTCTAGTAAAATAATAAAGGTTTTACAAGGTGGTTATTAATATAATGCACTGGCAACATTAAAATCAGTTGGCAGTATTAGATAAGTATAAAAGTGACACAACCGATTGATATTTTATAAATATATATATATATATATATATATATATATATATATATATATATATATATATATATATATATATATATATATATATATATAAATATATATGTATATATATATATATATATATATATATATATATATATATATATATATATATATATATATATATATATATATATATATATATATATATATATATACATATAAATAAATATATAAACATACTGCGTGTTATTTTGTCAAGGACGTGTATAGTTAAAAGAGAGTTTTTCGCTTTGCAGAATCTTCCATGAAATGTATGTAAAATTATTTTGCATACTAGGAGAGGCTTAAAAATATTACTCGCAATTTTTATTATTTTCTTTTTTGACCGGTATTCATTCACAATGTTCCGAGTGCGTCGAAATCTTTGTAGACTAATTCCAAATTTGGAGTTATTAATATCGAGATTTACAAATACCACTTTCCGAAAATTGAGTAAAATGGTTATTAATGGTGAATTAAATGATCACTAAAATCAGCCAATGACAGGTTGTAACCTTGTAAATACCTTGAGTTTCTTATTCTCACCGCAAAAAGAGTTCACTTTTATTGTGAACTAACATTATTACTTCCATAAAATACCTTAAAAATTTAAATAATCGTTCATATAAAAATAACAGGTATTCGTATCTGCGTTGTTGAGAAAAAGCATACGTATAACTTACTTGAATATGATAATGGAGTTTAAAATACAATAAGGGTGTAAAAAGCAAAATTATGTTTTATTCATACACGAAAATGAGCTTTCACTCAATGTGCCCGAAGGGAAAATACGAACATCTGCAAATATAAAAAATAAAAATTCTTAAGAATTTTTTGAAAAGTAAAAAGTTTCCGTAGGCTTAAACAAATACAAGTCCACGATATTTTTCACAATCCAAGAATTTTCAGGCAACTCGTGATACAAAAAATGATTAACGATGTTTCATGAAAAGTACTGAAAAATAATACTTCAAAACAACTGTGTTCGATCCTGAAAAAACAACAATAAAAAATATATTAGCAATGCAAGTCATGTTCGTAAATTATAAAATCAGGATAGTATTCTGGAGTAAAACAAAATCAGGTATATGTAAATAGAGAAAACAAAGTTACTTAAATTTTACTTAATAAATACCACTTTTCCTTGAAATATATTTTAATCTAAAATCTACTAAAATCAACAACAACAAAAAACACACAAAAACACAAAGTAAGGAATTTTTTATATCATTCATAAAAGTCCCTCTTCAAGCACAAGAGCTGAGTCTGTTTTTTGGAGGGAAACATTAGCGTAACTAGTATCAAGATATTTAAGTATTAAAAGAATAAATGTCTAGCAGACGAATTGAATTGTAATATTTTTGTGACTTTATTATACATATATAAAATTATGTATTTTTTTAAATATTAAAAAAATATAAATCATATTTTTTATTTTATATAAATATATTGTAAATAAAATATTTAAATATTTTATTTTAAATCACGGCGCTTAAAAAAAACATTTGCATTTTTACAAAAATATTTTATTTATCGTGACAGCTGTTACGTCTCTCATACACAAAACGTATTTCTATGACCTAAGGTCTGCTTATGTAAAATATACATCTTATTCACAGACATAAAATCCTTCGTCTTTATTAGAAAAATCATTTTCTTTTTATAAAGAATTTTCTCCGGAAACGAAGTCAACGTGTTCAGCTTTTAAATGGTGCTGATTTTCCGGTTTAGCTTTAATAAAAAGTGACGCAAAAAAGGTCCGTGCTTAGTGAAGCAGGATTTATAAGGAAAGCACTTAGATAGTTGTTCAAGGAACACTTTACTAAATTGAAATATAAAAAAATGTAATTTACGTGCAGTTGCAAGTTATATGAAACTAAATATGCATAAATATTAGAAATAAAATTTTGTTCTGACATTTCTTGGTGTCAAGATATTGACATCATATTGTTTTTTAACATCTCATCAAAGATGAAGAAGAATATGGAAGTCTGGGCATTTACGGGGCTGATAACCGTTATAGGCTGGTTTCACTTTACACACGCGTAACATTTACCAATTTTACCCATTTTTGACAACCACACTACTCAAATTCTTGTAAGTTCTATATATATGAACCAATTTTGAAACATTATTATTGAATCACTGGAACTTCACTAGAGACATCTACTGGTGAGATAAGAAGAAGCGTTTGATTGAGCAGAAACTCTTATATTAGTATGTGAGGTCCGAATCCTGAATTAAAATCAAACACTTGCGAAACGCCAAAGAATATTATTTTTATTTTTATTCATTTCAAGAAATGTCAGAACAAATCGTTAATTGACAACAATTAATGATTTGTTCAGACATTTCTTGGTATCAATATTTGTATTTAAATTTAAACAAACATGAATAATTTATTGAGATAGGTACAAGCAGGTCTAAGTATAAATTATGTTAACAATATATAATATGTTCATAAATTGAGCTTGATGCATTAATTTGAGATAAGCATGTGGAATGTATGAGTGAGGAAAGAACGGAAAACTAAGATGGATGCAGTTAGAAATAAGAGCAGAGAAAGACTGACGAAAACTTGGCAAGATCAAGTATGTCAAATACTTGAAAGTGGTCAAGTCAGGAGTTGGAATAATTGGCAGGTGCGAGTGAGAGATGAGGTGGACATAGTGGTGTGGCGTTCTACTCTCTTTGCCTACCTCTGCGGGGAGCGACGTGATGGTTAGTCAGATTGTAAGTGTTATGTAGCAGTTTAGTTCTCCCTGTCTTTCATCAATGGGCTCCAAGCGTCATATGCACGAATATATACTACATATTATTATGTAGTTTCTAGCAGAGGTAATGATAGCCAAACAGTTTTAAACTGATCCAATATAAACTCAGTACTTGGGGAGTTCCGATTACTCGCTTCCTACGGAAGTTTACATTTTAAATTCGTCATAAAGATAATAGTGAAATTAATTAGTTTTTAACATACATGTAAGTGATGTTAATAAATAATCAATCACCGGTTTATCTACCGGTCGCAAGACGTACACGTCTTTTCGTCAGAACAATCACTACACCAGCACGTAAGCAATACTAGACGTATCTACCATAGCACTATTAACACACTTACAACTAAAAAAAAAAAAATCAGGCTTTTTTGGTCTACCCTAGTACCAATTCACACACACACACACACACACATATATGTAAATATATATATATATATATATATATATATATATATATATATATATATATATATATATATATATATATATATATATATATATATATATATATATATATATATATATATATATATATATATATATATATATATATACATATATATATATATATATATATATATATATATATATATATATATATATATATATATATATATATTTATATATATATATATATATATATATATATATATATATATATATATATATATATATTTATATATATATATATATATATATTTATATATATATATACATATATATATATATATATATATATATATATATATATATATATATATATATATATATATATATATATATATATATATATATATATATATATATATATATATATATATGTATATATATATATATATATATATATATATATAAATATATATATATATATATTTATATATATATATATATATATATATATATATATATATATATATATATATATATATATATATATATATATATATGTATATAATATATATATATATATATATATTTATATATATATATATATATATATATATATATATTTATATATATATATACATATATATATTATATATATATATATATATATATATATATATATATATATATATATATATATATATATATATATATATATATATGTATATATATATATATATATATATATATATATATATATATATATATATATATATATATATAATATATATATAAATATATATATATATATATATATATATATATATATATATATATATATATATATATATATATATATATATATATATATATATATATGTTTAATTTTATTATCTCCCTTCCCTTTTTACTCCCTTCCTCACACACACACTCCCACTCTTTTTTATTATATTTTTATATCTTAATGTTTTTAATAGTTATTATAACATAAATGTGGAATTGTTTAATTGGCTTGGTAAAAAATACACACAACACCCATCGCACAACACATAAAATAAAAAATATGAGTAAAAAATAGGAAATCAAAGGAAAAAAAATAGTTGAATTCGTCCTGAACAAAATTAAAAATAAAACAGAAGCTCTAATCATTAAACTTTAAAAATGGTTTGAATTTTATGATACCAATATTTTGGCCTTAATACATAACTTTTTGTTATTCAAATTTGAATTATGTATCCCTCATTGTTTTATAATTTCATTTGGCAAAAATAATGTTTATTTTTGGGATATTTTTCAGGCGGTATTTATTGAAACGTATTTTTCTCTTGGGATATTTTAGGGGAGGATATTGTGTTGGATATTTTATTTGTGGAGAGTTGTGCGTACTCGCATCTAGGGAGCGAACTGTTCGCACGCACGACCCCGGCAGTCGGCAAACTGTTGCCGACATATTATTTACCGGGTGTATCGGAAGTCGTAGTAACAATAACAACATCAATATAACATTTCGTATTTGTCCAAATACTTGTTCACAAATCCGGATTACCTCTTATTATAGGAGTTGGTTTGTAGTAATTAAGTATATAAAAATAAGTAATCGGAGGGCATGTATGACTTGATATATGGATGTGAAGGAGGCAAAGAGTGTATGTCAGGACAGAAGAGTGTGGCATTCCTCTTCGCCTACCCCTGCGGGGAAACGGCGTGATGGTAGTGGTAGTAGTAAGTATATAAAAAATAAAAAATGTTATTTTTCCACATGTGTGTATATAAATATTCCTCTTCTTCTTCATACCCTTATCCGCACCCAATGGTGCATAAGGCACTGCATAATTTTAACGCAGTGTTATCTTAATCGTTAACAAATGAAGGAAAGATGATCAGCCCTCCGCTTCAGGTACTAGTCCAGGGTAATATTAAATAAATATTAGTAATAAAACCCTTACCCGCACCCCAATGGTGCATAGGGCACTGCGTCATATAAACGCAGTGTTATCTTGATCGTTTACACATGAAGGAAAGGTGATCAGCCCTCCGCTTCAGGTACCAGTCCAGGGTAATATTGAATAAATATGACACTGAAAAAAATCACTTATATTTATTTTACCCTCCTTTGGAATCGAACCCGGGACCTCCAGTACGGTAGGCGAGCGTGCTAACCATTACACTTTGTTAGCACGCTCGCCTACCGTACTGGAGGCGGATAAGATAATCTCAACAAGATTATACATGAATAGTTATGTTTTATAACATTTAAAAAAAAAACACCAGAAAAACCTTCAAGGTACTCCAAATTAGATATGCCAGTGTCATATGTATTCAATTTACATAAGCCTATACGAGTATGTAAATTAAACTCCAAATTTCTTTAATATATCAACATAGATGTTCAATTCGTAATTTTTGACATCACAATATATGTAGATGAAGGAGAATAATAATGTTTGGCTATATAAAAGGCTTATAACCTTTCATATGCTGGTTAAGTGATAACTTTATATAAATATAACATTCACCATTCTATCATCTAATTATTGACAACCACACTACTCAAATTTTTGAAACTCTTTCATTTATCATTAATCTCATAAAACTATAATTATGAGGTTACTAGAGTCATCTGTAGCTGGTTTGGGAAAGCTTTATTAAGCAATGACATTTTAATTTGGATGTTTGCAATATACTATCTGGATTATTTTATATTCTTGAAAACGCCTGAAAACATGATTCGATAATGTGAAAAAATAGATGAAGATGAACATGGATGTCTGGGTATTTACATGGCTAATTATAAACGTACAAAATTCACCAATTCTACCCATGATTGGCAACCACAATACAATTATTTTTAAATCCAATATTTTATATATTGATCAATCTCTTTAAACTGAACATGTAGGTTCACAACAGCTGATGTTGGATTGCGAAGAAGCTTCAATTAAACAAATACTCTTTCATTCTCAAATTATTAATATTTAAAGCATTTACTTTGTGGTTATTCATTTTTACTTTTTATCTTTCAAAAAAGTGAGTAATACTAGTATATAACCACTCACCGAGATTCATATGTCTACCAGTTTCGAGACGTACCCGTCTCTTCGTCAGGACAATCACTACCACAGCATGCAAACAATACTACTCTTCACTACCAAAGCACTATTTACACACTTAAAATTACACAAAATGTTTAACACAGAGACTCTTTTATGTCGTATACCTGGTATTATTTTTGGAATGTACAAAGTTATTGTGACATCCTGTAGAACTGTCTGTGAAATTCTATTAACATTTCTAACAGTCTTCTGGATATATCCAAATGAAATTTTGCGAGCAAATTCTGTACAACTCCTACAAATATATTAAGAGAAAATATAACAGTAAACAAGAGACAATACTCGAGGAATAGAAAAGTATGGTGAAAAAATCGTGCTTCTAATACAAAAACGATAATATGGAAGATGGATAGACGATCAACTGCGAAAAAAAAACATTCGCCTTGCCACCAAACAAAGGTGAGAAATCTTTTTAAGTTTTTTTTTTTAAATCAATTTTTTTAAATGTTTAAGTTAACTTTGTGATATAGTAATATAACACTCTCCTTATCACTTTGTGTAATACACATTCATAAACACTAATTCATGACTACCGCTTTCAGAATAATCATTCCATCATCAAGAAAATACAATACAAAATTAAAAAAAAAATCAAATGAAAGGGTTTTAATACATTCCTGTAATTTTATTAAAATTGGCTTGAAAATAAATATACTCTAAGCAAAATATAACAATAAATATACATCTGTGATACGGTTGTAAACTTTGGAATGCTTAGACTTCCATCTTCGTTCTTTAAAAAAAGGATAAATGCTTCATTTCAATTTGAGAAACCTATGATATTAATATATCTATATTTATTATTTTATTTTTTTTTTTTTTATTTATTCGGGAATTGTACAGCTTACATATAAAAAATGATATAATAAACAATAGTAACATTAACAAAAATAAACATTACATTACATTAATAAAAAATAGTTACGTTAAAAAAAGCCAATTAAACAATTCCAAATTTATGTTATAAAACTATTAAAAAACATTCAGAGATTAAACTAAAAAACAAAAAAGGGTATTATTTAAAATAAAAGATTTAGCAGGAAGGAGAAGGAAAGGAGAGGAATTAATAAGGGTGGTTAAAGGATTTTTTTTTCTAGGTAAGAAGTTTAAAAATATATTTATAAATATACATACATACGCATATATACACACATACATACATATATATATATATATATATATATATATATATATATATATGTATATATATATATATATATATATATATATATATGTAAAAATATATCGCTCACTCCTTTCAAGAACGTCATAAATAAAAAATCGTAAATTTTCAGTTGTGCATGTTTTCGGAATGTCCAAAAAATGTACTATAAACCAGCAAATGAGCCATATTTTTAACTTAATATTTGCCCGCTACAGGGCAGAATGTGTTGTTTTTGCATTTTGATGAAAATGTATTGTATAATTATTTTTTTAAATATACTAAATATTTTTCAAATGGAGAAAAAACTTTCAGGCTGTACCTAAAAGATCTGTAAGTAGCTTGTTATTTATTTTTAAAAAATGTATTTTATTTTTAAAATTTAAAAACGTTCTCCTGAAAAATCATGTTTTTTGAATTATGACGTTCTTGAAAGGAGTGAGCGATATATTCTTATATTCTAAATTCTATCTTTATATTCTATCCATATTAATTATTTATCCTACGGATATAAATAATTCAGTGCCTTGTAGAATAAAATAATATTGAAAATATATAATAATTCCAATATTTAATGAGGGCAAAATAATAGCTAACCATTTGTTTATCTGTACCAACTAATTGGAATCTGTATTCTTAGATACAAGAATTTGTCTTTGTATTGTAAAACGTAATTTTAAGGACTCATTCCCTTAAGCAATTGTATTATTTCTCTAGAGAAATCCTTTCTAATTTATATGACTTCCCTATTTAAATATCCTTAATTTTAAATTCCGGCTGTGGAGCGATCTAAAAACAAATTGTTCCTGTCATGCGTAAATTAACAAAATAAATGCGCATGTACATTTCATCGTATAAATTTAGGACAAAAAATGTGCATGCATATTTCATCGTTTCGACTACCAATCTAAGTCCAAGTTTCTGCAGAAATCTCCCGCCGCGTCATATGGGATTATCTTGATTTATTACTAAGATTTTCTCTTGAAGTGTCTTAAGTCATTTAAAATGCTGACTTAACGAATGAGGGGATGTAAAAAGGAAATTAGGTTTTTTATATGCGTGGACATTTTTGTCTTTCTGAATTAATTTTATGACTTTTGGAGAGAATTAGACACAATTATTTGAAATAAATTAAATGGGTTTCAATGAAAATAAATTCTAAAATGATTATTTAAAAAAAAATTAAATACTTGTAATATACCAAAAAATGAGTTTTATTTTACAATGATTAAAGAAAACACTTGTTTTTTACCACTTGAGTTTTATTATAGACTACATGTTTCAGAAGTTAAACTTCCATCATTCAGGTCTGTATAATAACTAAAATATAAAATATAAAATTGTTATTTAAATAAGGAGAGGGGAAAGTAAGGGAAGGGGTTAGTCAAGGGACGGAGTTTGAAAACAAAGGAAAAATGGAAAGCAAAGGTGAAGAATTTTGAAACAATATATTATTAAATAAATTATTATTAGAATTTAGGTTTTTTTGGATTTCTAAATTTTCAAGAACAAGGTGTAATAATTTTAATTTATGAGAGTGAAATGAGTGATTAGTATCTATTATGTGATTTATTTTTATGTACGACTTGATTCGAACACTAACAGATGTTTTCATCTACAGGTAAAATTTTAATTTCAATTTTAAAATCAATATTTTATTTTTAAAGATATGTAGGTACATGTGTATTCCTTCTATACTACGAACAATCCGACATACACACGTATACGTTATTCGTGAATTTTTTGTTACGAATGGCTTTTCGGTAATCGATAATGTGACTTTTAAATAAAATTTATAAATAAATTAATTTTTGCATATCATAAAAAAGCTAATTTCGTACATCTAAAATTAAACCCATGACATCTCAGTGGATTTTTTTTTCAATACGTATCATTAAAATTCTCATTTTTTTTCTTACAACATTGTCGCCATTTTTACGCTTTTAAATAAGTTTTCAAGGTAAATAGTAAATATAATTAGAATATTTCATCATTCAGTGCTATTTTAATGACCTTTTACCCATTGAAAAAAAGTATGAAAAGCATGAATAAACATGTTTATTGGTGATTATATTAGTTTGATTGTAACAATGATGTCATAAATAAAATAAAAATAATTTATTAACATCAACCGATAACTTGTTTAATTTTTTATTTATTTATATATACACTGCAGCTAATTAGCTAATTGCAGCGGAAATATAATACATTTCTTATCGCAAATACATCTAATAAAATACGCGTTTAAACTGACGAAATGAAGTTTTGTAGGAATTATGTTAGAACTTACATTTTAACAAAAACTCGATTCGTATTTTTTGTCACAAACTAAAATTAATGTTGATAATTTTAAGTATTATAAACTAGCTAACCATAACGCTTCTTCCACGTAATGACAGAAAGAGATTATAAAATGCCACGTCATTCTGTCTTTCTAAACATATTTATGCACACCGACAATCATTCCTACTTCTGAACTGTCCACATTTAAGTATTTATGACAAATATTTCTTGCTTTTCCCCTGCATATTTTTTCAACAACATTCTTCTCATATATTTATGGTGTTTTGCGGTTTATGCTATTCGCTTTCCTCACTCATTCGTATCACACATTTAAACTATTTCTATACGCCATTCTTGTAATGATATGTAATGTTTATATAAGTCGTAATTTCAATCCTTTTTTTAGTATGTAAAATGCTCACAGTAAATACAATACCGAATCAAATTGTCATTTTTTTACTCACTAATGACTAATCGTCAAAGCTTTCATAAAAAAAGAAGAACGCCTCACCACTTTATCTTTTTAAAAATTCTATGCCTCTTCCACATTCATGAATCTCTTACGTACGTATTGGCCAATTATTCCGACTTCTGACCTGCTTACTCATAAGTATTTAAAGTACTTGATCACGTCAAATTTTCCTTGCTATTTATCTCCGTCTATTACCATTTACATTCCCCCCATAAATTTGTTTTGCGATTCCTTCCTCACTTCATTCGTTCCACATGTCCAAATCATTCTAACGCATCTCTCTGAATTTTATAAATAATGCTTTTGTCAGTCATGAATTCTTATTTTACTATTCAAACATATATTACACACGAGTATCAATATCCAGTCTACTTTCATCCTTATTTTCCCAAATCCATGCTTCATTCTCAAACATAAGGATTCGTTCTAAGTATGCGTATGTTTTAATGTAAATAAACCATCTACTAGGTATGTGTATGTTATAATGTAAATAACATGCATAATGTAAAAATAAACATTTTTAACCGATTTATAGTCCAATTCAGACAAATCTCGAATTCAAGGAAATGGCATCTTCAGGATGTAGGTATAATTTCGTTTTTTCATTTTATCTAGAAATGTCGATGATAAGATTTTTAAGTCAGCCCAATGATTGAGTGGTGTACGGTAATGTGAAAATAAACTTTAAACGATTCGTTACATTTCCACTTCCATCAATACATTTCCAATAAGTATTATAACGGATACTAAAATCTACATGGTTTTTTAATAAGTTTTTACATTCAATTAAAATCTAAGTACATTATCTAACGCCCTCTCATTTTTTCCAGTTAAATAACACCATGGGCAGTAGTTAATATTTGCGGATGATAGATATCGACTTTTTTTATACTTTAATGTACAGCAGCTTCCCGATTTAGGACAGGATTTAAGACCATTTTTGTTGTATTTATTAGTAACATGACCAGTTTTTAGAACTACAGATGTTCTGACCAACAGGTTAAAATAAAAACTATGTGTCTTATTTTTATATTTAAATTATTATATTCTTCCGCAAATGCCAAACTAATAATAAAATACTAGATCAAATGTATGTATACATATATATATATATATATATATATATATATATATATATATATATATATATATATATATATATATATATATATATATATATATATATATATATATAAATATATAATAAGGATAAGGGTTTTATTATTATTATTATTACTATTTTTTCAAATGTTCAGTTTTGTACCATTAAATGACCCTTATTACACTAAAAATACAATATGTTGAATAAAATTTCTTTTTAGTTTATTAAAATAATATCAAATCTTTTCTCCCTAGTAAATTAAAGTTTTTAGATAAATAACTAAATTAAAAATTGAAGTCTATGTTTTCTGAAATATTTAATGAACGAAAGGAATGGTCAATAAGATAAAACAAATTCTCACGTTTAGTATAGAGGGTTGTTTTTTCGATCGTTTTAAGAAATGGTAAGTGATGATCTCACGAGAAAAGCCATTTTCTTATCCCGGGGTATGAAAAATTCCCAGCGTTTATCGGCAAATATAACAATTCTGATAAAACGCCAGGAGAGATTGGATCTTGCTGAAGATTGAATGTTTTCTAACGGATCCTTAAGGACCTCTTTGTGATTCAAGGATCAAAATACGGATCAACTAAGGATAAGATGAAAAGTTTAATCCCAGCTTGTTGCCTGCTGTTGGGGTTGATTTTGATCACCCCTAAAACAACAAGGATAGGCCCTTTTTTCCCTTGTTTATTTTTGTGCTAAAATGTATGGTATTATTTTTTAAAATATGAATTTATTTCGTAGTACATAACCTTGAACTAAAAATAAAAATACACCCACTTAAGTATTTTTTTCGAAAAACAACATTTAAACCATTTTTAACAGATATTTAACTTTTTGATACGTATTATCCACTGACACTTCGTGATTGAATTGCATTTTTAATATATTATTAGATAAAAACCAATATTTTTAGCTTTTCAACTTTATTTTTATTTGACCAGCGACCGGGTTTCGTCGTTACCGACATATACATATATATACCGACATACATATATAGACCAGTCTGATGATGTCGGTAACGACGAAACACGGTCGCTGGTCAAATAAAAATAAAGTGGAAAAGCTAAAAATATTGAAGTCTGGGCATTTACGGGGCTGACGACCATCATAGACTGGTTTAAGTGATCACTTTACACACGTGTAACATTCACCAATTCTACCCATTATTGACAACCACACTACTCAAATTCTTAGAAGTTCTATATATATGAACCAATTTAGAAACCTTGTTCATGAATCACTAGAACTTCACTAGAGACATCTATTGGTGAGATGTAAAGAAGCTTTTTATTAAGCAGAAACTCTTATATTAGTATGTGTGATCCGAATCCTGGTTTATAATCTGGTGTGTGATTATAATCCAGGATTTGGATCTCACATACTAATATAAGAGTTTCTGCTTAGTAAAAAGCTTCTTTACATCTCACCAATAGATGTCTCTAGTGAAGTTCTAGTGATTCATGAACAAGGTATCTAAATTGGTTCATATATATAGAACTTCCAAGAATTTGAGTAGTGTGGTTGTCAATAATGGGTAGAATTGGTGAATGGTGCAGCCTATGACGGTCGTAAGCCCCGTAAATGCCCAGACTTCCATATTCTTCTTCATCTTTGATGAGATGTCAAAAAATAATATGAAAATAACTCCTGTAATTGGAGATAATCCAGATTTTGTGAACAAGTATTTGGACACACTCAAAATGTTGTAAAAATATTGGTTTTAATCTAATAATATATTTTTGATATGGATGTTGGAAAAATGGTGAACGTTACACAAGTGTGTAAAGTGATCATTTAAGCAAATTCAACTGCCAGGTTATTGAGCTCTAGAATTCTGAGATATTCATCTTCTTTCTTACAAAAACAGTGGATTTGTCTCAAGTTCAGACACGTATGATATATGTAGTATGAATATTTCTATAGTTTACTTTATAAAGTTAAGATGAGAATATGAAAGGCTGGAAATTTACAAGTCCTACGACCTGTGATTGGTTGATTTAAGGGATCACTTTATACAATGTGTAGTATTTACAATTCTACTTTATTGATTGATTTACTATCACATAACTTAAATTGTATTAAAATTGAAAACATCAATTGCGTTTCTCGAATAAAACTTCAAAAATATTTTAATTAAAATTAGTGAGTAATTAGTTCAAAGATGTTTTTTTTGTTGTTGAAAGAAAAAGGTTTAGTTAAACATACTTAAATTTATAACACAGGATTACTGTTGTTGTTGTTGTTTTTTTTACTGTTTCTAATTTTTTAATATGCTTTAATTGCAAAAACGGTTTTTCAAATAATATCAAAAACTATGTAACTTAAATATTACAGCGGGGTAGTATATTTTGCAGCTTTCTAAAATTCTCTCATTTTTCTGACAACCCTTTGAAAAGGATTTCAAGATTGATACCATTAATATGTGATTTGATGGTAAAGTACATAAATCTATAATAGAAGCTCTTGGAAGAAAAGAAACAATAAAGGTTGAGTATTTACTCAATAAGAAAATCGTTCAGGTGAGATGAGTTGAGTTATCTGTAGATTTAAGAGTTTGGCGCTAGGAAACTCGTTAAATCGTTTAGGATTTGTATTAAATTTAAGAAATATGATTCTCAGAATATTTTCTGTGAGATTTTTTTTTTACAGATTCATCTAAGAAAATAAAGGAAAACAATATTTATTATTTTATTGATAGTTCAACCTAGATAAAAAAGTCTATTAGGGTTTGACTGGCAATTTTTTAGCTACCGGTAATCAATTTTTAATTGAACACACACACACACACACACACACATAAGTAAGTGTATTTTTGCATATTTCAACAAAAAACTGGAAACACAATAAACATATGCATTCTTGCATTATCTCTCATCCATTTTGACCATAAATATTTACGATAAATACATTTATCACGTTTATGTAATCAGAATAACTTTATTGCAATAACGTATGCATTTTCGTTGTTAGAAATTCACGTTGCATAATAATTTTATCAAATGCAATTAATCTGCATTTACATAGTAAATTATGTCCTTGGAGTTTTTCATTTTTCAAATAAATAGAAAAAATTGCATGAAATATCACGTCCATATATTTAAAAAAATGCGATTGTATAAAATATTTAAAGCATTTTTTAAACATGCAAATATTATCTGACTCTACACGTTCATGCCTTATCGGGCATTTAGAATTATATACGTCATCGTACTAGATGAACAGTCTAAAAGACCGTGGAACAGTAGCGTTCAATCTATAAAAAAGTAACACGTTTTGCATATTAAAAGTATTGTAAACTTTTGAGTATGGTAATATATGGTAACACTCTCCTTATCATTTATTGTTCACTTTGTGTATTAAAAAATGGTATTACACAAAGTTAACGATAAATGATATGGAGAGTGTTATTTTAAGTAACACGTTTGCCACATATACCTGTTTGTATGTTCGCATGACTTCACACTAATCGACAAACTTTAATCGCGCAGTAAAATGCGTACGTGCAAATATAGCGATCTTTCTGGCAAATGTGCGCTAAAACGATGTATGATAGATGTTTGAATGGTGACATAAGAAAAAAATGCAAGGTTGAAATATTTACTATCGATATAATAAGTAAAGGTGTGTCAAGATGAGTGAAGCAAAAATGTTAAAGTAAATTGACAAGGCGGATGAAGTTGAAAATAGGTGAAGAAGAAAACCGAAAAAATCTTGTTCAATTATGTTTAATATCTGGGCGTAGTCAAGTTTATTCAATATTACCCTGCACTGGTACCTGAAATGCTGGGCTGATCACCTTTCTTTCATGTGTTAACGAGCAAGATCATACTGCGTTTATATGATGTAATGCCCTATTCACCACCGTTAGGGATAAGGGTTAGAAGAAGAAAAAAAGTCAAGACAGGAGGGAGAATAATTGAAGAACACATATGAGAAGATGGATGAATGTGGAAGAGTGAAGAATATATGCAAAGACTCTCTGCTTACTCCTGCGTGATGTTTAGTTAGTTAGTTAGTTAAGTAAAGAAATAAACTTTTAATACTTTAATATAGATTTAAAGTTAATTGTGGATGAGTATCATCGTTGAACAACAAACTGGACAAAAATATCGAAATTCTCTAGTAAACAATCTACCATGATACACGATCTACCCACAAGGAAGGTTCGATAGTCCCAAGAATTAACAATAAATATGGGAGTCGAACACTGCAATATATCGTTCCAAACTTTTTTAAATTGAGATACCAAACTTTTTTGTACCGATGGAGGTTTGAGGTCAAAATAAAATATGCATCAAAGACAAAATAAAGGAACGGGTTGATTCTATGAAAAAAGTAAAACTGTTTAATTTTTTCTGTCTTGTTTTGTGTGTATATTAGGTTAAAATGGATAAAAACAGTAAAAAAATGTATGTAGAACTCCACCGACAAGACACTCAAGGTGGTTTGGTGGGTCTCTGCAAAAAAATATTTTAAATGTGCTTATAATTATTTTTTTAAATAATTGTATACAATTATTGTAAATAAATCAAAATAAAATAATTAAAAAAAGATGTTTTAATGTGAACTTTTTTCAGTTTGTGCATTTCAGTCACGCTTTCTGCTGAACAGGCGTATTTTCAAAAAACTTAGTTTTCAATATTCATCTCCAGTTATAATGAAAATCCAATAACGCAATAACATTAATGAAATAATATTTCTTTGCCAATATTGTATTTTTCAATTAAATTTCCGATGCGTTGTTAATTCTATAAAGCAAGTTAATAGAAACGGTAATATGATTATTGCGAAAATATTTTCAATCAAATTAACAGGGTTCAATCTGTTTTTACAACACCATTTCCAATTTAATTTTGCAAATTTCCTTTGACAAAAACGAAGCCTTCATTTGTGAAGCCTTTTTGCTACATATTGAATTTCCCCTTTGAATGCAATATTCAATTGTCGAAAATACGAAAGAGGATAGCATTAATTATTTCGGAAAATATCAAACTGGCCTACGTCCAGTACTTATTTCAAAATTAAATCCTAATTTGAGACTTCGAAAAAGGGCCAAATATATAACTCGCGTTGTCAAATTTATTATTTTTAAACGAAAAGACTGCAAATGTTTTTGAGTTTTTTACGTTTTTTTATCAAAGGTTTTATTGGATACATTTTTTATTTCTTTTTTACAAAACTTTGAAGATGACGACAAAGCTCAATCATGAGGTAAAATTATACACAGTCTGTACAATTTTTTTTTAACAAGCTTAAGACAGGACAAAAGGTTTGTTATTGCAGTGAATTACAATAAGAAAATATCAAGCTCACCTACGTTCATTACAAACTTTTCAAAATTAGTCTTATGTTAATTATTTTTTAACAGAAAAAACCTATAAAATTATTCAGTTTTTTTAGTTTTCGTTCACAAATACTTAATTTGATTAACTTATTTTCAACACATTACCAACTCACCCAAATTCTAAATAAACATCATTATCTTAAATCAAGGATAACATATCCTTAGATACCATAATTTTGATACGAAAAAAAGGTGTCTATTTTTTAATAAGTTATTAATATCACTAAAAAAATTGTTTTCAAAATTCTGTTTTGACTAAGAAAAAGTGGTATTTACCAAGTTAAATTTAAATTTTAAAAAAGTGTTTTGCTTTAATCTTATCTTTAGTAAGTTTTACAAAAAAAAATTATAATTAGAAAATTTTCTTAGTATTTTAGTAAATTAAAATTTATTATTTTTCACGTCAATCAATTTCAAAACCAATCAACAATAGACGTTCTGATATCCAATTTGCTCTAATCTGCTAATCAAGTTGTTCAATTTAGTGAAATAATCTCTTGGTAATTACGGTTAAGTAATCTTGGGTCGTTTTCTCCAACAAAACTCAAGTCAAGCAATCTGATCAACATACTAATCTTGTATATAACTGTGTTATTCCACAAAAAAGATCATTGCCATAAGTCTACTCTTCTTATCCTAATTTTAAAATAAAAAAAATTAATCTTGCAAATATCAAATCACATACCAAAAGAGTTAAAGTTGATTCTCAGCCCACATTTCCTCTACATTTCTATACCACCTTTTAAAAATATTATGAACTTTTCTCGATATTTTCAATCATCCCTATTTCAACATTATATTCCTTTCCCATATAATCATTTTTAATTCTGTCGTTTATTGAATTTCCACACATTCGTTTAAGGGAACGCAAATCAATGACGTGTACTCTGCTTTCATTCTTTTTTTTACTAATTCTAGGTTTCCCTTCCAAATATCAGTGTCGGTATCAGCATAAATGCTTATAATTATAGTAAAAAAAACAATATCAATCTTCCTTCATTTCATTTGTTGAGTATAACTCTATACTGGTATTAGAAGCGCAGGACTGATCACCTTGCTTTCATTCAATTTATGACCAAGATAACACTGCGTCAATACGATGCTGTGCCCTATATGCCATTGTATGCGTAAAAGGGTGAGAAAATATGTTAATTATTTGCAATAAGATTTGAAACTGTTTTCTTATCTTAATTTTGTAAATTATATTGAGTTATGTACATGGTATTTAAAAAAAATCTATATTGGAAAACTGGGGTCTTTTTATTTTACATAAATTTAGTGAGAAAATATTAATGTTTATAAATTGAATATATAAACAGTTTAAGTAGCAAAGGCCTTATCCTTATCTTTACCTTTGACGAACTTAAGTAAGTATTATTTTATGTTTGTGAAACGCACATTATGTTTACCTTCTGTAGCTGGAATTAATTTAATTATCTTATATCCATCTCTCTCTACAATTCAGTGTTCTCGCTCTAATCTATTTCACTACATCTTTGTCGTATCACCCTTCGCTAATTGGACCATTTCTCTAAAGTACCTACTGCTTTGAAATTTTCGATCTTCATTGACTTTCATGGAAATGTTATTCATAAAGTATAAGACAATCTGATTTTCAATGTCTTTATTATCAATCCATTCAGACATTTTGATGGGAATCTAAATACTTTGTATTAAAAACAATAGAAAATCTGAAGGGAATGAATTTTAACTAACAAATTCTATTTAACAACATTTTTGAGTGTGTCCAACTATTTGTTCACAAATATAGATTATCTCCAGTTAGGAGTTATTTTTATTAAAGAAAACCCAGATTTGAGAACAAGCAATTGTGACACACTCAAAAAGGTTGTAAATAAATTGACTAGTCAAATTATAAGTTAAAAAATAAATTAAATATGATATTTTCAAGCGTTTTTCGTGTATTTTAATCACATAATCTAGGATTAAAATCTAATCCTAGATTTGGACCATATATACAAATGAAAGAGTTTCTCCTCAATAAAAAGCTTCTTTCATCTCATCATTGATATGTCTAATGAAATTCTAGTAATGTAAGCAATTTGTTTCAAATTTAAACAATAAAGAGGGAATATCCAAGAATTTGAGTAATGTGTTTGTCAATCATGAGTAGAATGATGAATTTGTAAAAAGTGATCACTTAAAGCCCCGTTAATTGGCAGACATTCATATTATTTTTCATCTACGTTTAGATGTCAAAATTAAAATTTAAAAACAATTTTCATTAAAAGTAGAAGAATGGATTTTTACATACTACAACATATTATTATAATACCTTATTTTAAAATATTGAAATGCGTAATAAGGTATTATTTACGTAAAATGGTGTATAAAAAATACAAAAAAATATGTGTACGCAATAAAGTAATGCGCAAATAGTTGTTATTTATGTATGGTGTAATGTTCAACCGTAAAAATACTTTTTTTTTTAAATACATAATAATCGTGAATACGCTATTCTAAGATTTTTTAAAGTAGGTTGTTCTGCACCCTATGCTTCAAAACATCTGTTACAACCCAGAATGTAACAATGTAAAAAAATTCAGAACACAATCGTACTTAGTTTTCAGCGAAGCGTTTGTTTGTCGGTCAATTGGTAACTTAGTTAAACGCGTTTTCATACCATTCTATAATGAAGTTACTGCGGGAGGTTTTATTCAGTTGTTTTTAAACTTTCTACGTAAATTTCTAAAGCTCTGTGTTACATAGTTTCTTATTCGTGAAAATTTAAATGATGTAAGTGTGAGAATGAAATTATCGATTCCTGTAGGAATAAAAAAAATATAAAATAGAATTTTTAGAAGGACGAAGCCAATTTTTACATTATATATTACATGTATACTTTTTGATAAAATTTATATGATAAAATAACATGTTTCTTCTTTTTAAGTATATTATTGGTTCAAAAAGTACTTATCTAAAATAGGACTAACATTTAAAAAACAAATAATTATGCAGTAGCCTGAAATTTTGTAATTATTATTACTTTATAGTATTAAGTGACACATATCAGATATCTTTATGGTCCGCGAAATCATTGCCGAGGTTTTGCATTCGGTGTATAAAAATTAATATGTTTCAACATTTCTTGGTGGAACTTTATAGTTTTTCCACATGTTTTATTAAGCCAGTGACCGGGTTTTGTTAAAAGCGACATCATTAGACTGATGTTATCAGACTGATGTCTGTAATGACATTACCTGGTCACTGGTCAAATAAAATATAAGTGGAAAAAACTAAATAGTTATTTTATTACATAAAAGTTATAATATTTGCATTTATATTTGTACCCAACAACGTATTGCTGTGACTCAGTCTGGGTCAAATGGAGAAAATATAATAGAATGGATGCATTTGAATAATTGACGAGTACGTATGAGGAGATTCATGAACCATATGTGCAATGTGCGAAGAATGTTCGTAAAGACATAGTGGTTTCGCATTCTTTTCTCTTTGCGTACCACTGCAAAAAGGGTTCGATAGTTAGTTAATTAGTAAGATTAGGTTTCGCAATCCATCCCATAAAGAAAGACTTAATACAAAAACCCATTAACAAAAAATGATATTTCCCATCATTAAAAAAATATGACTCCATTGCCAATTACCGTTACATAAATCTATGAAAATACCTTCATGTGAAAAATTAGGTTATATAAAAATAAATTTCTGAAACTTTATAATATTTCATTACATTTCTTCATAGTAATCTCCATTTTTCGTCTCAAGTCGTGATATTTTTCCAGCAAGAAAATTTCGATTTAAAAATGTCTGCGAAGTTTCCGAGAGTCTCTCAAGATTTATGTTGCTTCTTAGAACAATATTTGATATTCTGTAATCAGCTTAAAGAATTTCGAATTTACAAAATGAGATCAGAAGCCACCCGCCGTATACTCTGGGTTTAAAAAACCCTGAAACATTTTATGTAACTCCATAAAAGTTATATTGGTTAGACAAATAACTGAGAAAAGTAAAGCAAATTTTATAAAATAAAACAACTTTCTTTTGACCACTTTTTATTGGTACACTTTTTTCCAACCGGTATCGACAAGAAAGAACCTTGTCATCACAGGGTTTATGTACTAATTCTAAAACATTGAAATACTCATAGGTTATAGTTAATTACCCTTCCCTTTCGATACCAAAAACTTCCACGCACTCCATACACCATATGAAAATGTGATTTAAAAAATTTTAAACAACGGGAAAAACTCCTAAATTTTAATTTATTTTATAAAATGTGCCACAAAGTGTCTGCGAAAAACAATCAAGAAAAGCGAATTTTGATTCAATTTTTGTATTACCTTATTTATTATTATGTGCCTTATACAGGGCTGTTTTTTTACAAATTAAAATTTCCTACAATCAATTCATGGTGGCACCCGCCGTGTGGCATGTGGCGCCATCTTGATGAAATTACAGTTCTGTCACATCAACGCCATTCAATTGAGGTACGAAGAAGTCAGTAATCATGGTTCTGGCCGGCATCACCTTTAAAAAAATATGGGCCAATGATTTCACCTGTTCACAAAGCACACAACACAGTGACTTTTAATGGATGTACAGGCGTTTCGACAAAGCCTTTTTGAATTTTCTTCACTCTGCTTATTAGCATAGCCATTTAACCAATAAAATTTTGCGTTGAAAAAGAGCATCAAGCTGAATATGGTATTTTGCACATTTACCGGACCTACGAAGCACATAATGGTCAATCAGTTTATTTGTGAAGAAATGGCAAAATATACTGACTAGAAATCAACTGTCAAATCGACAGTCTGTAGAAACAATGTTGCCAAACTTTATAAAATTAATAAACATTGTTTTCACCACTTTTTTATTAATACAATTTAACCTACCAGTTTCGACAATACCTTGTCATCATCAGGGTTTATTTTAAATCAAAAACATTAAAAACATTAAAATACTCTCACCGAAAACGTCCACACACTCCATAAAAATCTTTAATGCTATTTTTAATTGTACTTTATTTTAATTTTTAATAATATTTAATTATTTAAAGTATCTGTAGAAAACATTCAAGAAACAATACTGCCAGTTTAAAACGAAACCTCTAAAAAATAACCTAAGTATAAAAAATTTGTTTTCTTGGTAATTTCTTAATTTTCCGGGATAGTATCAAATGAATATCATTAGGAAATGAGGTATAATTATCGTGACATCTTAGTACATTAAACGTCCAGCCATTACCGGCATTAGATCTGATTATTCTGTTTTTGTCACAAAACCACATCAGAATAGGACGTTTTCCCTCGAGGATTTCGGTCGCTGAAGGGTTAATCTTATCCTTGATACCCTGTTCTACTTCCCCATTTCTTGTTTAAGAGGGTTAATTGTCAGTCATTTGTCAAATTGTGGCTGAAGTTTGCTGGAATTGTAATAGATAACATATATGAACACGCGTCAGTTGCAGAATATAGTTTTGGTCGTTACATTGTATTATTTAAAAAAATTATAGTTACACTTTTTAATGAATTTTTATACAATTTCTTTACATTTATAAATATGGCACACTTAAAAAAAATATAAAAAAGAGAAAGAAAAAATAGCTCTTGTGCTTGGAGAAGGACTTACACTCAAGGTTTATCGTTTTATTTGATAAATGGCATGATAGTCTTTTTCTTTTATTTTATTTATTTTTTAAAAAGATTTACATGGGTATTAATTTTTTCTCAAGAATTTTGATTTCTTTAGGGAGTTAATTGAAGTATTTGATTCCCAAATATTTGAAATTTTGTTAAATTTCTTAATATTTTGGAGTTTTAAGATAAACTTTTTTGTCGAATATTTTTCACCCTTTAATAATTGAAAAATAGCGGTTTTCATAAAAACGGTTTTTATGTTTGGGACTTTATTTATTTAATTTTATACATAATAATTTTGCTGGATATCTTTTTTTTTCTTCAAAATGACTTTACTTACATTTTCTGGATTATTTTCAGTATGTTGTTGTAAGTTCCTCCCCTTCCAACAATGCCATATTGTAGTAGTGATTGTAACATATGTAAATTCATATCACGAGATGGAACAACTTAAGCAATTTAGCTATTGTCGATTGCTTTAGAAAATTATTAACTACTTTGGTGGTTATGTATTCCCGAATGGTTAACAGTTACAAAGATGTCTAGAACATTAGACCAGATTTGAATATGTAATTAAACACTCGTATAAGATCTGTCCACCTCCGAAGTGTAATGACCAGCACGCTCGGCTATCGTTCTGGAGGTCCCGGGTTCGATTTCCAGGGGGGGTTAAATAAATATAAGTGATTTCTTCATTGTAATATTTATTCAATATTACCTGAAACGGAGGGCTGATCACCTTTCCTTCACGTGTAAATGATCAAGATGACACTGCGTTTATATAAAGCAGTGCCCTATGCACCATTGGGGTGCGGATCAGGGATTTTATTTTATTTTATTTTTTTATTATAAGATCACTTATCAATGTAAACTCGACTAGTTTCGAGGACTTCAAATATTCTCATTCAACAGGCGACAAAACAAACTGTTTATATTTTCATAATTTCATCGAAATGCTTAAATATTTTGCTCATATCAAAAGCACAAGAAAAAATTATTTATATGCATCTGGGTCGTCTGTAAATGAACGAATCTTAATGATCCGTGATTGAGTGACCCAATTTGATAATTTCATTTCATTTTCAAAATTTGTAAAATGTGGGCGAGCTTATTAATGGTAAAATTTTTATTGAGGGAACGCTATGGAATTAAAAACTGTTGACGGTCGTCTCAAAGTATTCTCTGGTGTCATTAATTGAATTTCATTGTGATTTGACTCTTTTGTTTTTGTCTTACAAATTCTATAATTCTTTTAATCTTATATACTTGAGAACTGTGTTTTTTTGTTGTCTGATTTAAGTCCAATGTCATAAAAAATAATGTGTAAGACTGTTAGAATTTTTATTTTGTCATTAATAAAATATAAATATGTTTAAAAATAAAACATACATATAAACATACATATGAAAATATTGGTTTAGTGGTGTAAACTTGAATTAAAATGTAATAATTTGTTAACCGTTTCTTAAATTAACTTATTTCGTAATTTATTTAAAAGGAAATTCATATTAACAATTAAGAAATATTATTTTCAATCTGCTCTCAACTTTCACTAAAAGTATGTAACTAAGATTTTTTCTTAAGCTTTGTGTTGTAAATTTGGTTTTGAAATACTTTTTCATAACTTAATTCAAGAGACACTTTTGAAGTGAGACTTTTTCTTTGGTAAATTTTAATAATCTTGACGATTAATATTCTTGAAGGAGTTTAAATGATTATTTACCATTTGAGGTTTTAAAATACAGTTACAATTATACTTAAAAGCTTCTTAAATTCTCTGTTAATGCTTTGCTAGTTTTTATTATGAAACTGAGCATTAAAATACCCCATTCAAAATGTTTTCCCGTGTTATAAATTGAACGTCAGTTTCAGTAAGCGGCTTAAAATAATCCTACAAGGAATTAGGACGGTGAGAAATTGCAAGATTAAAACTTTGCAATATTATGAAATTTTAAAATAGAATAGCCTGAAAATTAACTGCATGTTCTTATTTTACCGGTCATGAATTTTATTTTATTTTACATTAAATTTTTCTTTTGCCATTGTGGAATGTTAAAATCGTATTAATTATTTATTTTTTATAAAGTTTAGAATACATGAATTTTATACATGAAATTGTAAATTTTAGGAAGTCATGTAACTTTCATGACTTTCTGAACTAATTTATTTTTCAAATTTATTCCCACGTACATATTTTATATTTTAATAAAATTACAATGATAATTCAATTTCAATTTTTTTTAAATTAAATTAAAACATTTTAAAATCAACAAGCCTCGGAGGAAAACTTAACGAGATTACTTTTTAGTACAAAAAACCTTTTCTGAAGCTTTCAGTAAATCAAATTGAGATAAGCCTGTCATGAACTACGATGGCTAGTTTGTCATATATACTATATTTATTCCAATAAAAGTCTGTAATTTTTTTTTTTATTATTAATTACTTTATTATTCAAAAATAAATGTGTTCTTATAAAAAAATTACAATTTTTATACTTAAAAGTTTTGTACTAGCATTTCTTGGTGGAACTGTATTTTAAATTATAAATTGAAATAGAGTTCTTTTAAACAATATTTTTTCAATGTGTCGACCTTTTTTTCTTTTAACCCTTGTATTGACGCGCTTTTATCTTAATCGTTAATTTCATTACTACGCTTTTATAACATTTCAGAGTGATATTAAATAAATATTGCAGTGAATGTCACCCACATTTATTCCAAATTTGACCACCCTGAGAATCAAACCTACGACTTGGATGGATCACGGAGGCAGAACTTGTTCACTATTGCTCTGATTGTAATATATATTTTTTTGCTTTTTTCAGATATATCATCTGTATTATCTTGCGCGACCACACGGGAAATGAGAGCAACGCAGTTTCTATGAATAGAAAAGAAATGAACCGAGAAACATCGATAATGACGAGCATTCATCTTCCTAGCAGTATTGAACAAAAATACGAGTTATAATAAATAATCTAGCATTACTACCATTTCGGTAGAAATACAGACAATTTATTGACATGCGGCCATTGACGTAATCTATCCTGACGCTCTTATGAGCTCCGTGGAAACTAGCGATAATAAAGGGTTTACCAGAATAAACGGAACTACGATTGGGGCATCAATGACCAATGCATTATAATATGCTCTATAAAACTGTCACCCAGACACAATTTAAATACAAATCAGACTTTCATTCATTCATGAATCAGTCAAATTGATTGATTTATATATATATATATATATATATATATATATATATATAGGATCGGATTACAATGGAGTCTGCTATCTGTTGTAGAGGTGTAACATTGTATCAGGGAGAACATAAGTTTAAAGAGTGTGAATATAGTGAAAAATCAATAAATAAGTCAAAATTTACTAGCATATGGTTCTGGAATATATAATATTTAAAGTGTGAGCTAAATAAAGTAGTAAAAATGTATGTAAATATGAGTGATTTCGCTTCGTTATATTTCGGGGCAGTTCTTCCGCTAAATTTTACCCTGGATCTTGATTACGATACGATACAGCGACTTAACGCAACCGCACACGCGTTTTTCAACGAATACAATTCCACCGAAACTCCTAACGGAGATTCCATGTATGTGATTTTACCAATTACAATACTCTACGGAATCATTTTCGTAGCTGGGATAATCGGTAACGTGAGTACGTGCATTGTAATCGTTCAGAACAGATGTATGCACACAGCGACGAACTATTACCTGTTCAGTTTGGCGATATCGGATCTGCTTCTTTTATTGAGCGGGTTGCCTCCGGACATATACAACATGTGGTTTCCTGACGATTACGTTTTTGGTGAAGTGTCCTGCGTGTTTATGGGTCTGACTTCGGAGACGTCCGCTAACGCGACTGTTTTAACGATCACAGCTTTTACTGTTGAGCGATACATAGCCATTTGTCATCCTTTCTTGTCTCATACGATGTCGAAGCTTTCAAGAGTAGTGAAGTTCATCATAGCCATTTGGATGTTGGCTTTGTGTTTGGCTATTCCGCAGGCTATACAATTCGGTGTGGTCTATACCGTCGATCGGGAGAAGACGACCAGCTCTTGTACGGTCAAATGGCAGATGGTGGAGCATGCCTTTGAGATATCCGGTTTCGTGTTCTTCGTGGGACCCATGACGGTAATTACCGTACTGTATGTGCTCATTGGAGTCAAGTTGAGAACTTCGCGCCTGCTGCGGCCGACTGAGAACTCTATCAACAGCAATGCAGACCAGAATGGAGGCGCGAGAACTTATAAAAATGGCGTGTCCCAAAGCAGAGCCATCAAAATGCTCGGTAAGTTGACAATTAAGTTTTAAAACTATTATCTTACATTTACTTTTGTAAATATAATACACAAAATTGTACGACAAACAACAGATATACATTTTTTTAAATAATTTTATATTGATAACTCAACATAAATAGAGAAGAATATAAAAGGCCTGTCATAGGTTTGTTTAAGTGATTAAATGATTTTGATAAATTTGGTCACTTCTTTTGAGTAATTTGTGACCATTCTCTTCTTACCAAATATACGTCTTCGCATCTAAATTATAAAATGAATATTTTTTTAATAATTTCAATTAATTATCTATTTTTTATACTCGTATTCGTTAGTTATTTCTCCGTTCTTAAGCCTTTTGTCATCGATTTTCCACATTTTGATTACATCACCTGCCCATTTCTTTATTTCCCTCCATAGTTTAGTGGATACTGCGTTTGCCTACCATGCTAGATGTTCCAGTTACAATTCTGTGGGTCGTCAAAATATGTAAATATAAGTGATTTTTCACTCGAACATTTTTTTCAGTTAACTATGGACTGTCTAAAGAGCAGGCCTGATCTTCTTTCCTTCGTGTATTTAACGTTTAATGTTATGTACGTTATACGTTATGCACCATAAATTGCAGATAAAGATTAGAAGAAGAAGAAGTAATTCTGTATTTCGGAAGCTGTAGTGTTTATTTGGCACGTTTGTATAATACGCATACCTGCAACCTGCGGTAAATCAAAACAAAACGTCATGTTTGTGATGTATTGTGTTTTGATGCATACGAAATTCCGAATAGAGGAATACGGAATCACGATTTATCCGGGTAAGATTTATATCTTTCAATATCGCTGAAAAGGTAAACAAGTTGAATAAACGCTGAAATTTGAATAAGCATCAGAAATTGAGTTATGCAAACATTTTCGGCGGGTTTAAAATATTTTTCGACATTTTCAAAATTAAGTATATTTATATGATCTTGCTAATGTGATATTAAATTTATTTTAGTCGTTTCTTGGAATATATGGAACAGACATCAATCATGTCTTTCAAAATCTATATATTTTAAAACTATTGCTTTTAATCTAAAAGTTGACAGCGACAATCAATCTGACTGTCGCTGTTGCTAGAAGTCATGTCTTACGCGCTCGTAAAAAAAAACTATACATTCGTTTTTTTTTACAAAATATTTTTTAAAGTAACTTAAAATTCAATTAAATTGAATAAAATAGTGATTTTGATGGTAAATCCTGTGTCAAATAATTGCAATTATTAATTCAAATATATATTTTTTTATTACTGAAACTATTAACTATGATATAATTTTTTGACATCTCATCAAAGATGAAGAAGAATATGGAAGTCTGGGCATTTACGGGGCTGACGACCGTCATAGGCTGGTTTAAGTGATCACTTTACACACTTTACATCTCACCAATAGATGTCTCTAGTGAAGTTCTAGTGATTCAAGAACAAGGTTTCTAAATTGGTTCATATATATAGAACTTCCAAGAACAAGAGTAGTGTGGTTGTCAATAATGGGTAGAATTGGTGAATGTTACACGTGTGTAAAGTGATCACTTAAACCAGCCAATGACGGTCGTTAGCCCCGTACATGCCCAGACTTCCATATTCTTCTTCATCTTTGATGAGATGTCAAAAAATAATATGAAAATAACTCCATTAATTGGAGATAATCCAGATTTTGTGAACAAGTATTTGGACACACTCAAAATGTTGTAAATTAACTATGATTGTTATTTGTTTTGGAAATATATTTAAAGTGCGTTTTATGGCGATGCAACTAGAACGGACCTGAGACAAATGTGCCAAATGCCACAATCTTGACTAGGCAATATGTCGCTGTAAGCCAAAAAAGGAATCTTCGGAGCTGTTTGCTCTAATATGCAATTAATCTCGAAAAAAATCGCCAATAAAATAAAAAAATAAATGAGTGTGAAACATGAAGTAGGCAAAAGGAGTAAACTAGACTTATTTCAGTCAAATTTGATTTGTAAGTCGAATGTGAGGTAAAACGATGTATGATATATGTTCAATAGAATGATGTAAAGAATGCAAGGTTGAGATAAGCATTATCGATAAAATTAAGAAAAGCGTGTTGAGTTGTTTTGGGCATGTGAAACGAATGAGCGAGGAAATAACGGTAAAACAAATTTATGAGACGAATGTAGTCGGAAATAGGAGCAGAGGAAGGTGACCCGATCAGGAGTCAGAAATGTAAAATAATATGCATAAATGTGGAAGAGGCGACGATTGATCTCAAAGACAGATTGGCGGGGCGTTCTATTCTCTCTGCTCACCCCTGCGGAAAAACGAGCGTGAAATTCCGTTTATTTTATATTAAACTAAATGTGAGCAATATACTGAACAGCAATATAATAACGGAATTGATTCCAAATTTAGTTGATTTGACTTACTCTATGTGTATGTTATCATACGCATGTATGTATGTTATCATCAGCACGCTCGGCTACCGTTCTGGAGGTCCCGGGTTCGATTCCCAAGGGGGGTAAAATAAATATAAGTGAATTTTTCACTGTAATATTTATTCAATATTACCATGGACTGGTACCTGAAGCGGAGGGCTGATCACCTTTCCTTCATGTGTAAACGATCAAGATAACACTGCGTTTATATGACACAGTGCCCTATGCACCATTGGGGTGCGGATAAGGGTTTTATTATTATTATTATTATTATCAATACATTTGATAGGGCAAGAGTCATAAAATCTAATGATACCATTGCTGTTGAAATTGAACCCTTGATTATGTATGTAGTTACAATGTACTATTATTTGTACCCTTTTCGACACAAGAACTCATCTTGTAGACTAAAGCACATAGAGTACGTAGTATAACCTCGATAATAACTTCCGTTCCCCACCCCAAGACTTCATGATATTATGTGTAGTTGATAGTAAACAATTTCGTATCTGATTGAATATTAAAGGGAGGCTTTGTTTAATCAATACTATTCAATATGATGACGCAAAAGGGTTATATTCTATTTGTATACGATGCTTCAATTTTTAAACTCCTCCCTTTTTGTTGAAGTAAAGATAACCTTATTATTATAAATTCACAATTAAAAAATAAATAAACAGTTAATATTAAAACACATTTTCAATAATTGTTAGAAATTCATGTAAGTTTAACGATGTAGTTTTTAGATGAAAATTTATTTTTATCTTTTGTTTAGCAAGCTTTTTCGTGATTAAGTGGTGAAGCTGTTTATCTACTTTTGATAGAAAAGCTCGATTAGATTTCCAAAAGTAGTTAAAAATTAAATGAATAAGTTTTCATTTTTAATTTAAATTTCAGTTGGTAAATACCATCATTTCTTAAAATTCATCGTGATACGTATTTCAATGCATTCACCGTTTAAATATTTTCCCGTATTTTAAGAAAAAGTGGTATTTAAAAAAAATAATTAAATTTAATAATGAATAGATATAATCACAGTTGCATGTACATATAAAGTTGCAGTGATAAATGACCACGAAATTAATTAATGAAGAAAAAAAACATACAGGTATTTCTCAAATATGTAATCAAAGAAATACATAAGTTGTATTTGTAAAATTCATTAAAAGTGAAAAAAAGTACCACATAATGGATTTACGAAGAAAAAAAACTTCAAGGTTTTTATCAAATATGGAATCCAATAAATAATTCTGTTATTTTTGGAAAATGCATTTATTATGAACACGTAATAATTTCCGAATGAATTTGTGAAAAAAAAATCAAGGTGTTTATGAAATATGGAAGTAAATTTGAATTATTTTTTTTTACTGCATAAAAAATACAAACGATAAATTTTTCAGAATGCTGATTGTAAAACGAAATCTCTGAATTCAAGTTTTTAGGTAAAGCATTAATTAACGGCCGTAAAATGTTATAATTGACAAGGTAAATTTATTGCTCAAATTCCTCGCGCTTCGAAATGCCCGTTTAGTTTAGTGCCGTATACATATAATATCTGAAATTTAAGTACAGCGATACCATCGTGCCATTGGAGGTTTGAGTCTACTTTAATATCAAATCTCCCAGAAATTAATATCAAAACTGCGCAATAACTTAACAAAGTTCTTAAATGATAAAATATCTTTAATATACAATGCACGTTTGGTTTTGAGATCACGATTTTACTTTATATATTTTTCGAAATCAAGAAATCAATTTTTCGAATTCCGAATACGGATGTATTTCTTCCGCACAATAAAATCAAGGCAGCAAAAGAATTACAATTATATAATGTATTAAAATACACATTATTCTTTTCGAAAAGCTTGGATATCAAAAAAACCTTAAATTCTAATAATAATTTAATATATATATATTATATTTTTTCAAAATTCCTCACCTTTACTTTCCATTTTCCCTTATTCTCAAACTCCGTTTCCCTCTCCCTTGCTTACCCCCCCACCCTCCTCACTTACAGTACATTTAATTATTTATGCTTTAGTTTATATTCCGACCCGAAGATGGAAGCATCTGTAGCTTCCTAAACTTGTCGTTAAAATAAATACAGCTCAAGTGGTAAAAAACAGGTGTTCTCATTTACACTTTTATTATTTGCATAATTTATTTTTTATTTTTTCACCCTTCTTTTATTGACTAAAAAATGTAATTTCATTATTTCAATTCTTTAAATAATATCAACGATAGTAAAAAAGCTGTTGTCGAAAGCTTACAATAAAATGACCGGACAAGGTTATTATTTTTTTTAAATGGAAAAACCAGTTTGAACAGGGCTACCTGGATAAATTATTCATAAAAACATTTTATTCATACAGTGTTGTAGAAACAAAAGCACGGAGCATCGTCACACCGTGGATGAAACTAAGTGACATTTCTCGAGAAGCTGCAAAGGCGGTATCATTATTGTGATAATACAATCTCTCAGGGAAAAAATATTGAACAATAGTACAAGAAAAACGATATCTTCGGAATGTGTAGGAGAATTTGTGGCTTATTATGTACTCGTATATATAAATATATATATATATATATATATATATATATATATATATATATATATATATATATATATATATATATATATATATATATATATATATATATATATATATATATATATATATATATATATATATATATATATATATATTTATATATATATATATATATATTTACATATATATATATATATATATATATATATATATATATATATATATATATATATATATATATATATATATAAATATATATATATATATATTTATAAATACATATATATATATTAATATATATATATATATATATATATATATATATATATATATATATATATATAAATATATATATATATATATATATATATATATATATATATATATATATATATATATATATATATAAATATATATATATTAATATATATATATATATATATATATATATATATATATATATATATATATATATATATATATATATATATATATATATATATATATATATATATATATATATATATATATATATATATATATATATATATATATATATATATATATATATATATATATATATATATATATATATATATATATATATATATATATATATATATATATATATATATATATATATATATATATATATATATATATATATATATATATATATATATATATATATATATAACGTGGTAATATTTTCCTTTTGAAAATTAAGTGTAAATAATATGTAAAGTGGGTGTATAATAATAAAATAAACAATGTGTTGCTTTGTAATTAAGAAACGACAATAAAAGTTTATTCTTAATTAATCTTTACAATAATTTTTATATCTATCTGATTCTGACAGTTATTTTTTCCTATCGGATCTCTTTTGTTTAATTCTGTGCGACGCATGCGACATCTGTGGTAGAACTGTTTTATAATATGTAGGTACTTTTTGTAAGTACTTAATAAAATGTATAGGTAGGTACCTAGTTATTTTATTACATCTCCCCCCTTGGGGAAGAAAATTCATAGTAAAATTTTCACTCGTCCTCCGGATCATCTCCTTGAAGTGAAGGGACTGGTATAAGTTTAGTGATATGATAAAGGTTTGATTTTATTTTTTTGTGACCTGTATCAATTCTGTATATTGAGTTAGAAATTTTTTCAATAATTTTATAAGGTCCAATTTTTAGTTCATCCAATTTTTTTCTGTTTAGCTTGTTTCCATTTTCCACATACACCATGTCTCCTATGTTGAATTCGCAGCCTATTCTATTTTTGTCAAATAATGTTTTATTGTAATTATGTGATTTTATTGTATTTTCAAGCGCTATTTGCCTGTCTCTAATCCAGTCATTATTAGATTTTCCTTGTTTTAATTCGTTGGGTAAAATATTTACATCTGTACCATATAAAAGATAACTTGGGGAAAAGTCAGTGACTGAGTGATTAGTATTATTATATTTACTAACACATTCTTGAGCTATTGTGGTCCATGCTCTTCTTTTCCCTTTTTCATTTATTTTGCATCTGATTTTGTTCACCAATGTTTGATTCAGCCTTTCATTTAGACCATTTGAGAATGGTGCATTTACTGCAGTGAAGATTATTGGGATCCGCTTGTCATTTAAGAATTCCTTGAATTCTTTCGAGTTTATTCCTGGGTATTGGTCGGTGAGAAGCATACCAATATCCTCGGTTTCTGTTATTTTCATGACTAGTTTTATAAAATCATTTGCATTCTGAGTTTTCGAGGTTAAAATAAATGCGTATCTTGTAAAGTGATCCACTAAGAGATGTAGATATTTTTTTGTTGATCTTGAACCTCCTAAACCTCCAATTGTGTCTAAAGATATTATTTCAAAAGGCTTTGTGGCCGGGCCTAGATGAGACATAAATCCAAATTTCTTTTGTCCTCTTGATTTATTTTTAATACAAATTTCACAATTTCTACAAATTGTTTTTATGTTTTTCGTCAAATTTTTGGCTGTGTAATGTGGACTAATAGTCTTTTGCATTTGTCCAATTCCAATATGGCATAGGTTTTCATGTATGTCTTTTATGATTTCGATGCTAAACGGTTCTGAAAGAATTATTTTTTCTTTTTTCTTGACCTTTTTAAAATAGACATTGTTTTTTTCAATCCATTTGTTTTTTTTCTGTTGAATTCTTTCATTTTTATTCTGATCTCTTAAAATATCTTCTAATTTAACCAAATTTACAACTTTTAATTGTTCATCTGCATTTTCACTCGATTCTAATACTGGATTCCTGCTTAGACAATCTGCTTCTAAATTCTTCTTTCCTGGATTATATTTTATTTCAAATTCATATTGCGATAAATAATATGTTAAATCACCTAACTCTTCATCGGTCCTAGATTTCAGATTCATATTTTCCAAAGGTTTGTGATCTGAATAAACCGTAAATGATTTACCTATTAACCAGTATTGCCAGTATCTTACTGCTTCCTTAATTGCTAAACATTCTAAATATATTGCTTTTTTTTTCTTCTGAGCTTCATTTAGTTTTTTTGAAAAGTATGCCACTGGTTTTTCTCTACCATCGGGCTGCTTTTGTTTCAAAATGGCCCCAACACCTTCTAAAGAAGCATCGGTATAAATGTTGATTGGTAAATCCTGATCAAAAATTTCTAGAACGGGCTGTGAGCAAAGCATGCTTTTTGTTATTTCAAATGCTTTTTGGCATTTATCACACCAAATAAATTTTTGATTTTTCCTTAGTAAGTTATGCAATGGATCTAGTATTATTGCACTCTTTGGTATGTATTCATGGTAAAAGTTTATTTTCCCCAGAAATTGTCTTACATTTTTTATCGTTTTTGGAACAGGAAAATTCTTTATTGAAATCAAATTATCCTTTACTGGTTTTATTGAATTATTTTGAATTATATGACCTAGATATTTTACCAAGTCTGACGCAAATGCGCATTTTGTAAATTTTAACCTGAAACCTTCCGTTTCGATCGCTTCCAGCAACTGCGTTAGATGTTTAATGTGCTCAGCAAAAGTTTTAGAAAATATAAGAATATCATCTATGTAATTAACGGTGAAATCAGTAAGTTTATACTTTCTTAATATGTTACCTAGTATCCTTTGAAAAATTGCTGGTGAGGTCTTCAATCCAAATGGTAGGCAAGTCCATTGGAAATGTCCTTCTTGTGTAACAAATCCCGTCTTTTTTCTGTCTTCGATTCGTAAAGGAATAGACCAAAACGCTGAGTTTATATCTAGTGTTGAAAAAAATTTGCAATTCCTGGTCTTTATCATTAGGTCTTCAATTAAAGGAAATGGTTGGGCTTGAGGCACGAGGCACTACTATTTTATTCAAGTCTCTGAAATCTATACACAGTCTGGATTTTTTGTTTTCCTCTTTTTTAAATGCCAATGTAACAGGTGCAGCAAATGGACTGTAGGATTCTTCTATTAGCTTATTATCCAGTAATTTTGCAATTTGTTTTTCTATCTCCTTTTTATCTTCTACAGTACATCTGTAAGGCCTCTTACTGCAATATCTGTCTACTAGTAAGTCTATCCTCGCTTCGTATCCACTAACAGTGCCGATATCATATTTGTCTTTTGCAAAAACGGATTTATATTTGCAAATCAGTTCATTTATTTTAGATTTTTGAAATTGATTTAAATGATTTATTTTTATTTCAAAATCTTCTTCTTTTACATGTTCATTATAATTTATTTTGCATTCCTCGCTGTTATTATTTTCTGTATTTTTAAATTCACTATTTTTAATTTTATATTTTGTAGAAATTTTTTCTACTTTCTTTTTATTTTCATTTTTCAAGCATTGTCTCTGTGTTATTTTTAAGTCTTCATTTTGGATTAGTTTAAATTTTTTTATCATATCTAATCCTATCAAAAAATCATATTTGAAATTTTCTTCATCAATAATATATACATCAACGTTTTTTTCCAATTCAAATATTTTTATTTTCAAAGTCGTCAAACCGTTTGTCTTTTTAACACCATTAATTGTTACTAAATCTGCTTCATTCATATTGTTTCCTTTTCCTTTTAGTTTTAATAACTTAGAATTTATAAGAGAAACATTTGAACCTGAATCGTAAATTCCAAATATTTCAATTTGATCATTTAGTAATAGTTTGACATTTATTAATGGTGTTACTATTCGTTTTTTTGATCGGTTTCGTTTAACTTAGCTTCTATAACTGAATTGTTTACATGTCTGATAGTATTTTTATTATTAAACTTATCATCCTCCTTTGTTCTAAACCAGCACGTTACTTCAGGGTGATATCGAGTTCCCTTATTTAATTTTTCACAAATCTTACATGGACTTTTATCTTTAATTTTACCACTAGTTCTTAGATTTCCATATCTTCTTTGATCCGAAAACCTTTTTTTATTTACAATGTTTTCGTGTTTTTTTACTTCATTGAATAAATCGACTGTATCTTCTAATTTTTCTCTATCAATCTTATTAATTATAAATTCTGGTAAACCAGCCACAATAAGATCTACTAAGGTACCCATGTCGATCGTTCTTCTCATCTCCAACAAAAGTTTTTCCTTCCTTATGGCATAGTCTAACAAGGAACCGTCGTTATATTTAAAAGATAATGCAAACATTACATGGTTCCATCCCTTGTTTGTAAATGTTTTACAAAAGTTGTTTTTCCATACTATCCATTCTGAGTTCATGGAAAATTTTATCATCATCGAACTGTACCAATCTTCACAACTTTTATCCATAAACAATCTTAATATTTCAATTTTTTTCTCATCCGTTGTCACCTCAAAACGTGTGCATTCTTTTTCAAAAATATCCATCCACTGGTTTGCATTAGGATTTTTGCTTGTAAATTTTTCAATGATGAACTTCTCTGAAATATCTTTTAAATTTTGATGTTTGCTTACCTGAGCATTTTGTATTAATTTTTCTAGTAAGTTTTCTAATGTTTGAGGAGCAGTATCCATTTTATTTTTATTTTGTTTCTTCATTTTTGATTAACAAAATTGTCGTTTTATAACGTGGTAATATTTTTCTTTTGAAAATTAAGTGTAAATAATATGTAAAGTGGGTGTATAATAATAAAATAAACAATGTGTTGCTTTGTAATTAAAGAAACGACAATAAAAGTTTATTCTTAATTAATCTTTACAATAATTTTTATATCTATCTGATTCTGACAGTTATTTTTTCCTATCGGATCTCTTTTGTTTAATTCTGTGCGACGCATGCGACATCTGTGGTAGAACTGTTTTATAATATGTAGGTACTTTTTGTAAGTACTTAATAAAATGTATAGGTAGGTACCTAGTTATTTTATTACATATATATATATATATATATATATATATATATATATATTGATATATAAATAATTAGTTTCAAACTCTCTTCATAAACCACATGGTAAAAAATTTTGTAACACATTTGTATCGAAGTTTTTACTTTCATTATTAAATTATTTGTTTTAATTTTTAAAAAATACGTTTATAACATTTGACTTGAAATTCTTGTGTTGCTCTGTATAATATGAAAATAACGTAAAGTCACTGTTTCATTGGCAGAATCAATAATTTATTTCGTGATTAAGATAAAGTTTAGTTAAATCTTATCATTTGCCAATCAATAAAACAATGTTTGTTCTGTTTTCATGTAAGAATAGCCTTTTTCAGTGAAGTGAAAATTTTTTAAATTAATCTGGATTTTTATACCCTAACATTTAAAAATTGTACTTTCCTTGAATAGGCCATAAGGGATAGAATAATCTCTTACTAATCGATTTATCGAGGAAGGCTTTATAACTTAAATTTTCGGTTGTCGCCATCGTACCACACCACATCCTATCATAATTTAGGATTAACTGTGGGGGTGAGAATACTGGTATTGATAAATCAATACATAGACCATTTCAGAGCTTTCTATTTCATTTTCTTATATAATCATAACCAGTGGCATACTTCCGTTCAATCTGAAGAGTCAGTAGAAAAAACATTAAAAAAAACTTCATATTTTAAAAAAAAATGTATTCTAAAAAATTATGTAAGTCTAAAGTCGATGTTGGGTCATATTTAAGGTTTTTTATGCATTATATCGCAAAGGTAATCTGTTTTGCCAAAAATTTAGTAAAATATTTTATAAATAAAAATTGATGATGTTTTAATAGAGCAAAGAAATTAAATTGATTAAAAGAGCAATAGGAAAAGCAAGTTCGCCATATTTAGTGCGCTGGTTGCGAGCTGGTAAGATCACTTTACGCGTAGCAGTTGTTGTGGCCGATTGAAGCGTGAGACGTCTATCAACAAATTCGTCTTTATTAAACAGCTCGTTTAGATACACTGAAGCCATATTACATATCGATGGATATGTACATTGCTCCTGTTCACTTATACGGCTATGAAACATGGCACCTTACAAGGTCCCAGAGCAGCCGTGTACTGAGCATTGAGAATAGGTGTCTGCAGAGAATTTTAGTGGGTGCGGGGGTTTGACTTTGTGAGGAATGAAGAGATAAGGCGTAGGACGCATCAAATATTGGTCACAACTGTCCTCAAGAAAAAGCAATTCATTTGGTTTGGTCATGTACTCCGCATGCCTACTGAGAGCCGTAATCAAGCTTGCCTCTTTTACAAGGCATCAGGTTCGCGCCGCCCAGGACGACCACTGCTGACAATTCGTCGGCAGTTCTCGTTAGAAATTCGGGACGCGGATCTGACTTGGGAGGATGCATGGGAGCTGGCAGCCGACAGAAAAGCCTGAAGACAGTTTGTCCATGTGCTCCACCTAGGGAGCGGATATGGTTTAATAAAAATAAAATTCATTAGTAGACAGAATTTATACTCTACCTTTTCGGGAAAGCGTAATCAATGCAGGGATCTAAAAAATAAAAGAAAAATATAGTTTATAATGAAATATAGTTTTAAAGAAAGGAAAAGCTTGACACTTATTCAATGTAGATTCTCTTGATTTCAATGGAAATTCCATTTAAGTATTTCGCGTTGAGTGTTGAATAATCGCTACATACTTGAACAAGTGTCAAGTGAACAAGAGAGCTTTGGTTTGTGCTTTTAGCGCGACAAGGAGAAAGCTTCATTTGTGGCGGGAGCCCATTGTGAGAAATAAAGTTGTTTGAAATCGTACAAAATAATTTATGAAAATCTCAAATCTAGTATTATTTACAAATTGCTTTAAAATTTCGTTAAAGCATTGCATTCCAATAATAGTAACAAGATAAAATAGGTTTTTTTTTGTAGAATATTTTTTTAAATACAATGACAGTGACAGTGTTGAATGTAACAGCAACACTCGCAATACCAAATACTGTTCATGGTGGATAACGTGCTTCTTAACACATGCTGTCATTTTCATTGCTTCACTACCATTTTTTAATGAAACATGTCAAAAATGTATGTTTTTTATTTTCTTTAAATTTTCAATTTCAATTTATTCAATAATTAATATAAACATTACAAACTTACATTTTAAAAATTCATTTTTTACAAAAACAAATTAAAAAGTAAGCAAGAAGACTCTTGTTAAATGTGTAGAAAAATCATGCTTCGGAAGACTCCTTCGGACACATGGAACAGATCAAAATCCAATGTGATATTGTTCAACATAGCGGTAGCTCTTCCTACAGGCATAACCATTGGCAGGTTGGTCCTGTGTATAGGAATGTGAAACAATCTATGCCGACGCTGTCTTAGGTAACTATCGGGAACATACAGACCAATGCTCTGGATAATTTCAGGATTATCGATCATACCGCCCAGCAATCGAATTTTCCATATAATCAGACTTAGCCACAGAAACGCATGGTCGGAACAGCTAGTTCATAATAATTATAATAAGGTTTGCAAAGACAGACTAGTATGGCATTCTGTTCTCTCTGTCTACCTGTGCGGGAAAACAGCCCGATAATTAATAAGTTTCTTTTATAATAATAATAAGCACAATGCTTAGTCATCGATATACATGGAATTAATGTAGGGTAGATACTGCTTGCATACTTATATGGAATGCACGCCACTGCACTGGTAACAATAGTAGAAATTCGTCTTATAATACAAATATAATATATTGGTTATTTTTGCTTAAGGAATAGTATGGAAATGTACCAAAATCCTAATGATTTACGAGCTAAAGAATTGCTATAGTATCTAAAAATATGCATTACCATAAAATATCGATGTTAGCAATTCCTTATACCAAAACTCGTACACATTATCACTAGTTTATGTACGTATTCGTTGTACGAGATACTGCACTAAATCATGAAAGGCAAAATAGAAGGTCGATGAGATGTGGGCAGAAAACAGATCTCCTGGCTCCAGAATATACGAGATTGGACGGGGATCAAAAAAGTCAAGGGGCTGTTTAGAGCTGCCCAAGATTGGAACAATTACTCTTAAGTGATAGTCGACATCTGACATGACATACAAAGAAGATGTATGCAACCCTGTGTCTTCCAACATTGCTGGTTCTCTCCTTTCTGACTTTTGATTCCTCTTCTATTCCATTATCTTGTTTTTCACCCCGAACTTCTTCACTTAAAACTTTCATATAAAATTAAACGACAGTAATTTAAAATAGAAACTTTATATAAAAGTAATTTTTTTGACATCTCATCAAAGATGAAGAAGAATATGGAAGTCTGAAAATTTACGGGGCTGACGACCGTCATAGGCTGGTTTAAATGATCACTTTATACACGTGTAACATTCACCAATTCTTCCCATTATTGACAACAACACTACTTAAATTCTTGGAAGTTCTATATATATGAACCAATTTAGAAACCTTGTTCTTGGATCACTAGAACTTCACTAGAGACATCTATAAGTGAGATGTAAAGAAGCTTTTTTTTTAAATCAGAAACTCTTATATTAGTATGTGAGGTCTGAACCCTGAAAACAAAAAATGAAAATTACTCCTATAATTGGAGATAATCCAGATTTTGTGAAAAAGTATTTGGACACACTCAAAATGTTGTAAATAAAAAAAATTATATAAAAAAGCTATTAAGCTATCTTATCTGTTTTCTTTAAATAAAACATTTAAAATGTTGGAAGGGTGAATTTTTATCATAGAAATGGAATTTGACAGCTATATTTAAAGGTGTGTGACGTTATACTCGTATGTCTATTTTTATTGATATTTTAAACATTTATGACATTTGTTTTGCGGTTAGCTTTTTTTGTTTCAAGATATTTAAACGTATTTTACAGAAGATGTTTTCTTAAAAAATAAGCCATACTTCGAATATTCATGAGTAAAATCAAGAACACCTCAATACGTTAAGCAATTTGACTGATACTAAAACTGTAGTTCACAAAACATAATAAATTATGTATGTTAAACTCGAAACAAAGCGTTTCCATAATAAATTCTGAAGCTCGTTCTAACGCAGAATAGCTTTTAAGTTACAAACAGCTTATAAAATTATCCGAACTTCTAAAATTTATGTGTATAAAATTGTAATTGTAATCTTCCCTTGAGATAAAATAACTACCGTGTATTCATGTGTCTAGTAAAATTAAATTGGATAAAAAAGATGAAGATACTTCACAAAAAAAAAAAAGTTTTGTTTTTAAAGAAATTTGTAAATCAAAATTTCAACTGACGGTAGTAGCACCATTTGTCAAAATTTTATTTCTTTCAAAAATTCAATAAACATTTTAAAGGAATTCTACAACAGTGTATATTCTTCTAACCCGTATCAGCACGTAAAGGTGCATTGGTCACTGTATCACATATAAACAATGTTATTTTTATAGTTAAATACACGAAGAAAGGGTGATCAGTCTTGATCTTCAGGTCCAACCAGTCCAGGGTCATATTAAATAAATAACAAACCAAAAAAAAAACAATCACATTTCATTTGATCTTGGGAATTGAACCTGGGATCTCCAGTATTGTAATCTAGCGTGCTAACCACTACACTATGGGGGCGGACAGTGCATATATACTACATTATAAATTAATGCAATTTGCCTGTTCTAAAATACGCAGAATGGTGAACGTCATACAAGTACATACATATGTAAATCAAGTGATCACTTATGCTAGGTTGTAAGCTCTAGAATGCTTAGACTTTCATATCCCTTTGATTTAAAAATAATAGATCCATCGACACATTTATACGATAAAATAAATCGTATAGTATGTCATATATCTCAAAATATTTAATTTAATATATAGTGTGATTTATATGTATGATATAACTGTATAACCTATAATACTGTTTGAAATCCATTGGGTGATAAATCCAGCTTCTTGTAGAATAAATAATACAAAATGACAACAGTTATTACGAATAAGAATCAAATAAATATTCAATATATCAAAATGATGCAAAATACACTGAAAACTCCGAAGTTCATGGGAATAGTATACTGCCATAATTCACCAATTTCCTTTCATCTCATAAAACACAAAATATTCAAAAATTACAGCTCTGCACGTATAATCACCTGCAAGCTATACATCATTATTTCGAGCAAGTTACTATCAGAACACTTGCAGGGGTGAAATTCCCGCGAGCTTTCATACAAAATGATACTAGTTCTTTTTGTAAAGCAAACAAGACCATCCTTTTACGAGCTATTCGGTCCTAATGGAGCGCGCAACCCATTCGCTATTGTGCTGTACTTGTATGAAACTAAGACCAGACGAGAGTCAGTTTCGCAGAGATTTTATATTCGCTTTCTTAAATTATGATAACCTACATAGATGGAATTTCATGGATACTTGTTAAATTACATTTTACTGTCGTATAAAGATTACATGAGACTCAAAAGCTCTCTGGGTCGAGAAGTTTTGTTTTTATCATTTTTATTTTTTTATCTTTATTCTAAACCTTAACGTGAAGTATGCGACCCTCTTAGGTCCATATGACGTACAGGTAAATTATTTTATACGTACATACTCGTATATATAGTTTTAAAAAAAATATAATATTTTGAAATTTTGAAATTTTGTATGTCCGCTTCCATGGTGTATTGGTTAGCGTGTTAAGTTACTGTGCTGGAGATCCCGGGTAGTTCCCAAGGAGGGTGGTAAAAATAAATATTAGTGATTTTACACTTAGTACAAGTACCCTTGACTGATCCCTGAAGCGCGGGAGTGATCACCTTGCTTTCATGTAAGTATCGACCAAGATAACACTGCGTCAATACGATGCAGTGCCCTTTGCACCATTGGGTGCGAATAACGGTTAGAAGAAGAATTTCGTATGTAAAATACTTTCTGTTAACTACAATATGCTTTACAAAATTTTACGTAAAATTTGCGTAGGCCATAAAAAATGAATACTTTCTAGGAAAAAAAAACATTTGTTTCAGTAATACTATTGCTTTACCCTACAGTTTTCAACTCCCCAAATACGAGTATCATTACCCCAATTTACTTACCTTCGTCGACATGTTGAGCTAAATCTGTATTGCCAGGTGACATTGTATCGCAATACTAAAATTCAATCACTGAGGGACGCTCCGAAATGGTACCGATATTATGCTGTGTATATCTTAACAGTGTGGGTTTAAATTGATATAAAAGAAACCCCTTTTAGCCCTTTCTGCTGATAAGGGTTTACCCTTAATGTGGTCGCTCAAGAGAATTCTGTTTCTGTTTCGTCTGTTTCGGACGTACATATGTCGAATTGTGTATTTTTCCCCTTTCAAATGGTCAGCGCAAGTGCTATTTTTAGATAAAAACATGTTTTTATATATGTACCTACTTTATACCTGATCCATTTTGATATGTCGCTCACTCCTTTCAAGAACGTCAATCGTCAATTTTCAGTTGTGAATGTTTTCGGAATGCCTAGAAAATGTACTATATCCCAGCAAACGAGGCATATTTTTAAATTAACATTTACCCGCTACAGGGCAGAAAGTGTTGTTTTTGCATTTTGAAGAAAATGCATTGTTTAATTATTTTTTTAAATAAACTAAATATTTTTCAAATGGAGAAAAAACCTTCAGGATTCACTTAAAACGATCTGTTGCACAGTTAAAAGTTCAATTAGTGGCTTGATATTTATTTGAAAAACATTGTATTATATTTTTAAACTTTAAAAACGTTCTACTGAAAAATCAAGTTTTTTTTATTTATGACGTTCTTGAAAGGAGAGAGCGATATGTACTTTATACCTAATCTATTTTGATATGGATCAAACATTAAATATTTATGTTTTATGTTATATTCAACTTTTTGGCATTCTATGCTCTTTGTCCGCCTCCGTAGTGTCGTGGTAAGTGCAATTGGCAACCAAGCTTGAGGTCTGGGTTTAATTCCTAATTAAATCGAAACAATTATTTGTGATCTTTCACTATTTCAATATTAATGTATATTCCACTGAAGCGTTTGATCGATCACCTTGACTTGACTAGTAAGCGATAAAAACAATACTACGTTGTTGCAAAGTATAGGAAACCCCCATATAGCGCTGAGGTTATCGGATGGAACTTTATAAGGAGTTAATGTTTTGATTGTATTTTTATATACATATTTACTAGTGGAAATGACTAAAATGAGTCATTGAATTAAAATAATATTATGAAACATTTACCCCCTATAACGTTCCCTTCGATAACGCAGTACCTATCTCAACGTTAAAGGGGGATTTACTTTGGTACCATATGCACAATTTGGTGTAGATAAGGGTAAGAATAATGTATGGAACAAGTTAATTACACCCGTATTCATAGCTTCTGTTAATATTTGACGTTGTATTGGAACCAGAACTGCGTTGTGAACTACCAGCTTATCTAAACTTTTTTTTTATATTCACTCTGTTCCCAGCATTCACTTTCCTTCGTATATGTTAATCGATTTTCCATCTCTAGAAAACATTTTACCCAAATATGCAAAATCATCTACCTGCTTCAATATAAGTGCCAAATACGTTACCTAAAAACACACTAGAAAAAAAAACTTTTAGAGGCTTGAATTCAAAGAGCATTTTAAATTTAAGCTGGAGGCTCTATTTCTCCTACATTCAATCCAAAAGGGTCGCCATAAAGAAGGTCCTAAATAGGGTTGTCACACGGTGTTCTAAAAAGGACCTAACCGGAGCACAGGAGGAGTGAAGGGGCTCGGTAGTTCCATATTGAGTGCCATCACTAATCCGCATTGTTGACTTGACCTAATCCGGGGCATTGTTTTTCTACAAGGCTGTGATTGCCACTTTTTCTTTCATTCAATTGTACGCACACTCGTTATTATGATCATCAAATTTGGAGGATAAAGAAAAGGTTTTTTATACTAGCAATAAAATACGGAAACCGAAACAAAGAACGAAAGTTGTACACGTTCAATTGAAAAATGTCCTGATTTTATACTTCGTAATTTTGTGGTTTGTGTCATTGTTATCATTGTTGTGTCATTTATTATCATTTTGTGGGCTTTTTTTTTTGACCTCGAAATAAATAAATAGAATAGTTACATTTTCTTAAAATCAAATTTCATATTGATCTAAGGAAATTAAACATCTTAGATATCAAACACATGAAATTTAAAAGTCTATAAGGTTAAATATAAATGTGAATGTTCGTTTGTTCAAATTTTTAAATCATCTAAAGATACTAATCGATTGTATTGAAATTTTGACATAACGTGGCATTTAACGTGCGTATTAATATATATTCCAGTGACATGTGTAGCTATACACAAAAAATACCCGTGAAAGGTAAAAAAACTTTTTCAAAATTTCCGTAATGGTAGCGCCATCTGTTAATTGCTATAGTAACAAACAGATCTTTGCTCAAGATAGATGACGTGCTTCTTGAAAGCTGCTGTTACCAACCGTTTTCAGCGTCTTGGATGGCATTGTTGTTTCATAGATTTAAAAAAATGTTTCTCATTAATTGTTTCGGCAGCCAATTTGTGGTGATACGAGTATCTATCCGTCTTCAATTTAAATTTAACCTGGTAAATATTTATATTTGAAAAAATTCTTGACACGTGTTTCGATGCATTCCGCATAATTTTCAAATACCGTATTAAAATTATGCGGAATTTATCGAATCACGTATCACAATAGATTTTAATATACCGTAAAGTGGGTATACTTTGCACCATGGGTGATACTTTGCACCACCTTCTGTAAAAAAATTGTGGAGCTGGTCATCTCTGATACATGTCATTTTTCATTCTACTTTCTTTTGTTTCTGATAGATGGCACTTCAATTTACTTTTTGGTTTACAGAAGTAACAGTCGGTCGCTATTGCTTCAATGCGTTTTTCCTGTCCGAATGTAAAGAAAGTTTTCTGTCTGAAAATTGTGTCCGAAAAAATCCAGTGTAATCAGTATACTGAAACAAGTTACAACAAGTGAGTGGTCTCTAAATCGTAGGTAGGTAAGCCCTGCTTTTCTCAAATGCTGTATTTTTTAGTTACGTTGTCTAGTTTATGTAAAAATAATATTTTTTTAAGAACTGACTTGTATTGACCACTTTTGGGGTAACATTGCACCAGGTGCAAAGTATCTACAAAAGGCCATAGTTAATTAATTTGATGAAAAGTCTTAAAACGGCTAATACAACTTGACATTTTTGCTAAATATCTATAGGTTTTGTGTACTTACTTAATTCCTGATGGTATATTTTTTTCAAAAATGTCAAGAACACACAAACAGCAGAGAGTGGAGCAGTGTTTGGAGGCCATTCGAAATAGTACAATCAGTCAAAGAAAGGCTGAAGAAATTTTAAAAATCCCCAGAAAGACGATTAAATATAAGCTCAAAGGTCAGCACACAAAACCTGTGGGAAAACCTCCGATATGTGACAAGGGCGAAGAGCAATCTTTCGTAAACTGCATAGTAGACATGAATGAGTACGGTTTCCCAGTGAGTGTTTTTAACATTCGCTACATTCTTATAGCCTATTTGAATAGATTTGGCAGAAGAATACGAATATTAAAGAGCAACGTACCAGGCTCTGAATGGATAAGATCATTTTTGCAAAGACATAAAACCTTGACTGTTACTAAAACTAGTCAGTTGCTTAATCGGTTGCCATTAAAAGCGTATGACGATGACGTGCGCCAGAGTTTTCAACAGTTTTTGGAAGAAAACAGATTCAACCCAAAGAATTCAGTCTTAAAACGCAGGAAAACGATACCGATAGAACCAGGTAAGAGTATTGCTCACGATCCAAATGTCGAAATGAACGTTGACGAGACACAAATGCTACCTGAACCAACTACATCAATGATCCCATCTTCCGCATCGAAATTTCCAGCATATTTAGCATTAACTGATAATAGTTCACACGGAAGCTTTGAGGAAGAGGGAGAAGAACAAAAACGATGACTGAAACCAGTTATCGTATTTGTTCTTCCGTTTCATTAGGACCAGTAAAAAAGAAGGTGGGAGAATATGTTGTATTTCATTATGAAGGAGAAAAATTTCCGGGACAGATTTTGACAATAAAGAAAGACAGAGCTGTTAAATCCATGCAGGAGAGTCTCAAATCGTGGAAGTGGCCGATGAAGGATGACTTTCTTCAATATTCTTGGAAGGATGTAGTGGGTTCCATAAAAGAACCGAAAATGCAATCCAAAAGGGGTTTCTTTACCGTCCCGGAACTTGACCATATTTAGACCTAATTTAATTTTAATTCCTATTACCTATGTAGTACAATATGTTTTAATATCCACCTTTTATTTTATATAATTTTAAACCTTCAGTATTGGAAAAAAAAATCATTTTTGTTAGATTTTTCAATATTTTTTTTTTAAATTTCTATCAACTGTCTTATTTTTCCATAATTATACAATATTATAATCTGCATTTAGCGAACTGTGAGCCAAAACCCTTCATAAGGTGCAACGAAACTTGTAGGATAGCCTTTACTTTGCATAAATTTGGATTCTAGTACGAAAAGTGTAGAGAAAATACCATGGTGCAAAGTTGTACTTTACCCCGGGATACTTTGCACCAAAATATATATATTAAAAAAAAATATAGGCAAAATAGATAAAAATTTAAAAATGTGTCAGACATGTTACAGGTATATGTGTTTTTACATTGCAATAGTTGAAACCTCAGAAAAAGTAAAAAACCTGATCTGAATAGACAATTTTTTGAAAAAATGCAGTATTTTGGTGCAATGTATACCCACTTTACGGTACATTGGAATTTACTTAGTAAACCCAAAATTTTAAATATTATGTTATCGATATCACAAAAGGTGTTTGAAAATGATGAGAACGCATTAAAAAACACACACATAAGTCACAATAGATTTCATGAAAAAAGTTGTATTTATAGTTTCGATAGTAAATATTTAGTATATATTTACATTCTTTATTACCTCGATGTCATTTATAATCTTATTTTACTTTTTTGTGTTACTAACAGTAAAACATTTAGTAAAAGTTTTTCGGTAATTTAATGTAAATTTTGGATTGAAAAACAAATTGAAAATCATTGACTCTGCATCTTTAATACGATAGCAATTATAAACCAAATGAGAAAAGCACCATTTTTATTTCATCTGTGTTGTTTTCGTATTTTCAGAATTACTAAAATGAGACTAGTTTGAAGAAAGTTGGTATTTTATCTTAACGTTTTGTTTCGAGAATCAGCGAAACAATTATTTCCTTCATAAAAATATATGAAAGCTCTTGGTTCGAAAAACAAACAGAAGAATATTAAGATTTAGACTACGTTACGCAGAAACCATCCAATTCACAAATCGACTCGCTGAGATAATCAAATTTGATCAAATGTTTTCAGTTTAAAAATAATATGACATCACTTTGTTCAATGGTAAAAGTTAGGTTGATTTTAATGTTTATAAAATGAAACAACGTTGTTTTAACAATTTTTTTTTAAATTTTTAGTACACTTTTTAACCTACCAGTTTTGACTAAAACCTTGTCATCATCAGTGTAATTCGTAACTGGTAAGTTCAAAAGTGTACTTATAATAATAAAGTGGTTAAAACAAAGTATAATATATTAAGTAATAATTATATAAAGTAATTAACTTAATTTTATAAAGTTTATTAAATGTGCCACAAAGTATTTGCGAAAAACATTTAAGAAAAGATTTTAATATTACTATAAAGAAGCATTGTTAACTGTGTATTCAGCAAATAAAATTTTACTATTGATGAAGTAGCATTTATCATAAAGTATTTTTTTTTACAAATTGTGGGGTGGATGGTTTCTGCATGACGTTGTCCAGTTTGTCTCTGAAGAGCTCTCGGCCAATGAGAGCCTTCGATGTGTGGAAGTTTACAGACAGATTAATGTCACCCCTCTCTCTGTCGTGTTGCTGGAGATATTTCTGACCTCAATAAATTGCTGGAATTCGAAATTCGAACCGATGTCATTGTGCGCCCGAAATACTAAAGCCAAAACGCAAATTGCGCGAGTGAAATAAATTGGTGACCCCGCCGGCACGTATCGCTGCGACAGGGTTAACTCGATTAAATATATATATATATATATATATATATATATATATATATATATATATATATATATATATATATATATATATATATATATATATATATATATATATATATATATATATATATATATATATATATATATATATATATATATATATATATATATATATATATATATATATATATATATATATATATATATATATATATATATATATATATATATATATATATATATATATATATATATATATATATATATATATATATATATATATATATATATATATATATATATATATATATATATATATAAATGTGTAAATTAATGTGTGTCTGTGTTTTTTTTTTATAATTACCAAAACATATGTATCTCAGTTAGGTACTTTACTTTTATACATATACACAAATTCATTTTGAGTGTATTCAAATACTTCACACATCTGGACTTATTTATCTTGGACATTATTTTTGACATCTCAACATAGTGATCACTTTAGCCTGCCTATGACAGTCGTAAGCCCTGTCCTTTTCCTTATTCTTCTTCATATATATATATATATATATATATATATATATATATATATTGAGATGTCAAAATTTGTGATAAAATGTTATATAAAATGATTTTAAGCAATATTTTACTGCTATTAATGCATGAAAGTACTTTCTAACTAACGAACCAACCATCAAGCCGCGTCTCTACAGGGGTAGGCAGAGAGAAAAGAATGCCGCACCAATCTGCATTTGCAAACAATATTCGCCTCTTCCAGATTCATGCATCTTCTCATACATACACGCCGATTATTCCGACTCCTGACCTGACCATTTTCAAATATTTGAAGAACTTGATGATACCAAGAGTTGTTTGGTTGTCCTTGCTTCTATTATTAACTATATTCGCCATTTATCAAACAAGTGTCTTTCCTTTTTGTAGGTAGCATATGTATATATGTTGATACCTTTTTTCATTATATCAGAGCCTGGCAAGGGCTGTTAATTACTAGAAGCCTGATATATACAAGGGTTTACTTACCGCCCTTCAAAAATTTCAGCCCTACGAAAATCAACCTTATTTTGCGTCCCTGACGATTTGTGATGCATGATAATGTTGGAAATATTCTAAAATTAGTAGATAATATTGTATAAAGTACTTATTCACTCTGTAAAGGGTTATTTGTAATTTGGTTTATTGATTTTGAATTAAAGTTTTACTTGTTTTTTATTTTAATTTTAATTTTAACTGACTTGTTTGCAAAAAAGATTGTAAGGAAAGGGAAGGTTAATGAGAAAAATACATCTCAAACAAACAGACAATTTTTTTAAAGTTTATTTTGCAATTGGTGGGAATCGAACCCACGACGCATGTTTCGCGGTCGAGCATCTACACAACTATGCCACGGCGCCTGTCAAACCACCACTATACCACTTTTTCTTAAAATATATTATGACATGTGATTCGATGCATTTCACATCATTTTTTAACACCGTACAACGTAAATAATGGTATTCACCAAGTGAAACTTACATAAAAAATAGATTATTATTAACTAAAAGTAATTAGAGAATTTATTTACGAAATAAGCACATTGATTTAGGACATCGCAAAAGATGTTAATGGGAAAATGCTGTCATACCGCTTTCGTTTTTTCTTAGAAGGAGGTATTGTTTTTTTCCAGATACTGACTCAAGTGATAAAATATCCTGAAGAATAACGAGTGATAATTATTTGTTCGGTGTTTTTTTCGTATTCAATTATTTTTTATTGAATTGGCATTAATTTCATGAAATAACGTGATCATTTTAATTAAAATATGAAACAATTATATAAAACCACTTTTTGAGTATATTATTTTTGTCCAAATAACTCTTATGATATTATATCCTGTAAAATAGCAAGTGATAATTATTTATAAGGTATTTTTTTCGGCGTTAATGTCCTGTAACGTGAAATACAGCAGTGGCTAAAGCATAATAAGGATTAACATATTTAACAGGGTTCAACTACTCCTGTTCTATGGATCTTGTCTTGTGTTATTTATGCTAATTTCCTCAATCTTCATTAAGACAGTCGACCCTCATATTTTCTGACCTTTTTCATTATGGCAAGTTACGGAACCGTGCGATAAATAAAGCAAATACCACAATACACACACACACACACATACATACACACACACAAACATATGTATTTGTAGATTTTGCATAAACTTGGTAAACTTACATGATAATTTAAAAATGAAAATTAATAAGGCAGGCGCCGAGCCATGAAGTAGTTGAGTAGACGCTCGACTACGAAATTGGAGTAGCGGGTTCGATTCCGGGATTTTACGCATTTGCCTTGCGCACATCCCTACTATTCTACGTGCTGACAAGCCTCTAAAAGTAGAGGGTTTGCGGGTTATTCCTTTAATGTTATATACCATATATATATATATATATATATATATATATATATATATATATATATATATATATATATATATATATATATATATATATATATATATAATATATATATATATATATATATATATATATATATATATATATTTATATATATATATATATATATATAAATATATATATATATATATATATATATATATATATATATATATATATATATATATATATATATATATATATATATATATATATATATATATATATATATATATATATATATATATATATATATATATATATATATATATATATATATATATATATATATATATATTATGCGTATGTGTGGGTATTTATTATACTCAACGATTAAATAACCAACGAACAATAATGATTCATTTGCATTTTCCTACGAGAATAATACCCCAATCATTTCTTTTCACTGCTTTTTTCAACTCGGTTTCGACAAGCATCTTGTCATCTTCAGGGTTAGATATGTACTGAATTTAAAACAGAAAAATAATCATAGTAAAGTGATTGAGCGTGAAAGTAAGCGAGAAGGGACGAAAAGTAGAGTTTTGGTTATTATTATTTCTTTCAATTAGGAAAATATTTCAAATATAATAAAATGTATTAAAAATAAATATCAAGCCACTTATTGAACTGTATACTATGCAACAGATCTTTTTAGGTAAAACCTGAAGGTTTTTTCTCCATTTGAAAAATTTTTAGGATAATAAAAAAAAATGAACAATACATTTTCTTCAAAATGCAAAAACAACACTTTCTGCCCTGTGGGGGGTAAATATTAAGTTAAAAATATGCCGCTTTTGCTGGGATATAGTACATTTTTCGGGCATTCCGAAAACATGCACAATTGAAAATTGACGATTTTTGATATATGACGTCGTTGAAAGGAGTGAGCGATATTATAGATACATCTTATAACATCTTGTATTCCGTCTTATTAATTTTTAATTTAATTTTTTAAATGGCTGTATAATGTACAACATTTGGAATGTGTCTAATTACATGTTCACAAATATGGATTATCTCCAATTATTGAAATGTTTAAAAAATGTTCTAGTTTTATTTTTTGAAGTGTAGGTATTTATCTCATCGAAATCCGTGTAAAAAAATCACTGTTTGCATTTTGAATGTCGTACTAAAGGATACAATTAAAATCACTTGTAACCGAGTTATGGCTTAAGATACATAGAGTATCTAATATTTACATATTTTAAATTTAATCAAACTGCATTTGCAAAACTTAACCAAGTCTATTAAGTTACAATCGAAACTTTCGAAATCTTCTCAAATTACGTTGCTTATAATCCACAACCCTTAACGTCATATAATGATTGCAGTCAAAGTGCTTTACATTGTTTTTAATGATCCCCGTCTTCATCCGGGAAGGAGCTAAAGGCAATTCCTCTTAATAAAGAAACCTTGTAACGCAACGCAGTAACCCGAACTAGCCCTTATTGCTTCTAAGGGGTAGTAAATCTACCAGGAGCACAGAAGAGAGAAAGATACTGTATACAAATGCCATTGCCAAACGTTTTATGTCTTCTACCATGTTGGAAATAAAAGTCATTTGGGGTACCGTGTTTCTGGGAAAATATGACCGTAACGCAACTTTAACTTTAAGGAATATACTATTTACAAGCATTTTTATAAAACTTTATAGTTTTCACTTTTTAAAATATTCTGAAAATAGGTTTAAAGGTTTTTACGTAACAATTATGTATTTTTTTTTAAATGTACCCGTATCACACGTAATCGTTACTTTTTGTGAAATAATTTTGAGAAAAAATGTATGTATAAATACACTCTAAATAACTCTCTATAAAAGTGATAACGCTTCTATTTTCTACATGAAACAAATATGATATTTTGAATTTCTTACAGTTCGAATGACCTAGCATTGGCTAGTTTAAGTGATTATAATATTATTGAATATCCATACTGCATTTCATTTTGATAGTAATTTATATAATAGTAGGAATAATCGGCAGATATGTAAATGCAGAGATTCATGAATGTGAGTAAATACAGAGTGGTGTGACATTCTTTTCTTTCTGCCTACCACTGGGGAAAAGCGATGTGATGGTTAGTTAATTAACAATTACATTGATATTCGTTTGATAATGCCCTAACAATGCGAAACAATTGTCGCAATATAATTTTTTATGTGTCTTTGTTAATAAAATAAAACTTAGTAGACTCAAAAAATCTGTGTTTGATTTAAAATTAATACATAAATTAAAATGGAGTTCTACAAATTAAACACCGAATCAATAAATAATTTACAATCAGTTTATTTCCTAAAAATGATTATACGTATAGTTTAAAATGAAACATGTTTTCAAATCTTTTCAAACCTTTGAGGTTTATTCAGGCTTTGAATGGTTGACGTCACAGCGGGAGGAATACTAAAGTTCACGTAGAGTCTTAATTGCATTTTCTTCGCTTAAAACTAATTGACGACAATCTTAATCCCTTACCTTAAACCTTTCCTAGTCATTACGTTACCAGAACTTGAATTCTAATAGATTTTCTAAGACTTACGTTAATTGTGTGTAGTACAGGAATACATTCAAATTTATTTATATATTTAAACTTATAGTTTACTTCTCTATTCAACCCTTATCCGCACCCAATGGTAAATTGAACACTGCATAGTTTTGACAAAGTATAAACTTTATATTCGATTGAATTGAATAAACATACTAATACATAGTAATAATGTTATCCCTATGTCTTTTTCTTCCTGGATTCATCCCAACTTACGTCTTTGTAGACTATTGGGGTCAGCTTTCCTTATCCTCAGGTTTTAGGTCCTTCAATCATGGACATCGTCACTTAGGCCATGCATTCAAATCATTTTTGTTCTGTAGCAACGATGAATTCTTTGGTCTTCCTCTTTTTTGAGGAAAACCCATAACGATTGCTTGGTTTACAATATATTCAGGTTCTGGGTCTTTAAATAAAAATAAAATTTATATATTTTTTATTAAATCAGATTTCGTTAACCATTCAACAGATTAATGCGACACACAAAACAATTTTTAGAAATCCTTAATATTATTTATATGAAAAATCATAAAAACCAACATTTTGAAGCCATAGAAATTCATTAAAATAAACATAATAATAAACTCATTATAAACAATATGAAAATAACTAAAGCCTCTTTTCGATTGTCTGAAAAATTATAAATATAGAATCAGCTCCTACCCCCCTTTTCACCCTTCAACGTCCCAAGGACAGAACCCTAAAATTTAGGCCTAGCTTCACATGCCGCTCACTCCTTACAACAACGTCATATATCAAAAATCGTCAATTTTCAGTTATGCATGTTTTGGAATGCCCAGAAAATGTACTATATCTCCGAATAAGTGGCATATTTTTAACTTAATATTTACCCGCTACAGGTAAAAAAGTGTTTTTGCATTGTGAAGAAAGGTAAAATCATTTATTTAAATGTACAAAAAAAAAATTAAATGGAAAAAAACATTCTGATTTTACTTAAAAAGATCTGTTGTACAGTAAAAAGGTTCAATGAGTGGCTTGATATTTATTTTTAAAACATTTTATTTTATTTTTAAACTTTAAGAACAATCTCCTAAAAAACCAAGTTTTTTTTATGCATGACGTTGTTAAAAGGAGTGAGTGATATGGCATTTGAAAACCATGCGGAAAGCATAGAAACAAATATCAAAAGAGATTTTAAGAAATCATAACATTTACGAAGTGAAACTTAAATTCCGCCTCCGTAGTGTAATGGTCAGCATGCTCGCCTACCGTTCTGGACGTCCCGGGTTCGATTCCCAAGGGGGGTAAAATAAATATCAGTGATATTTTCACTGTAATATTTTTTCAATATTACCCTGGACTGGTAGACCTGAAGCGGAGGGCTGATCACCTTTCCTCCATGTGTAAACGATCAAGATAACACTGCGTTTATATGACGTAGTGCCCTATGCACCATTGGGTGCGGATAAGGGTTTTATTATTATTGTTATTAAAACTTAAATTAGATATTACCAAAAAATGACTGCCGAATCAATAAAGGAATAAATGAAACAAATGTTATAAAGAATGTAACATAGAACGTTTTCAACCACTTGTATTAAAATGAAATAAATTATTTTTTTAGATTTGATTATCTTACAAAAAGGCCCTTCATGACGTTGTAATATTGCTCGTATTATACAAACAATAAATCTTCAATCGGAAAATAGGGTCGGGGTTTCATAAATCCATGTGTCCATTTTTATATGATGTATCCGTTTTCTATTATTTGGCATCTGTGCTGATCGAACAGTACGATGAATTTTCTACCGAAAGAATACCAAACGTAAATAAAATTTATGTATGAAAAGTAAACAATTGTATAAGACCAGTTTTTGAGTTTATTAATGTTAGCACGACTAGTTTCAAGAACAGCTAAAGTTCTTATTAACAGGTGAAAATACAAACAAACAAGTAATAAATAATTAAGGTAGTAGCAGAAGTTGGTGCAGTTATAACTGAAGGTGTTAGGTTAGGGGGTTAAGTTAGGTTTAACGGGAATATTTAAGAGCAAGCTTTGATGCAAGTATTTTTTTTTTAAATTTTAATATCGTAAGCTAAAAAAAGGTAATACTTTTTTGACATCTCATCAAAGATGAAGAATATGGATTTCTGGGCATTTACGGGGCTGACCGGTTTAAGTTAACACTTTACACATGTGTAACAATAAATAATATGAACACACTTAAAATGCTGTAAAAATTAAATGAAGTTCAACCAATACAACATACAATGTTATATAAAATATTTAATACCTTATAATAATGTGATATTATGACTAAACTTCATGGACTTACCAAGGCCCTTTTAATTATTTATATAATAACTAACTAACTCATTTTTATATCGTTTCCACGTAGAGGTAAGCAGAGGGAATAGAATAATACACCAATCTTTATTTACTAACAATCTTCGCCCTTTATCCCTTTCAGGTATTTGACATACATATTCTCATATTTTCCTCAGTCTAATTCAGCTTCAATATCTAACTACATTTGTCTCATTATTTTTTTTATTGTTTTTATCTTTGCTCATTTTATTCACATACCCAAACCATCTCAAAACATCTTTTATTTTACCGACCTTGCATTTTCTAGTATTTTGCCCGACGATTGCATTTCAACTGTAATCAGTCTGATTCCATCATTTTTTGTCAACTTCATGCTTCAGATCCATACATCAGGGTTGTAAAATTATGATTACTGAGAATTGCATAGTATTTTTAAGTTAAATTATTTTCTACATATACAAACCTTGGCATTTTCAAGATACAAAAAACAAAGCAAAATAACCACATTTCTTATTTATATACATTCTTACTAACTTGGACATAAACGTAGGTAAGGAATTTTATTTATCTATCATAAAATACGAGAATACCTGTGTTCCGACTCTTTGGTACACATTAATATCCCAATATCGTCCGACAGAAGTCCCAAGATAATCAGTAGCCCTGACGTACATACGTAATATTACATAATTCACGTATCACGTATATAAAGCGTACGAATTTTCTGGTCTTTTGCGCTAGAACCTTTTTTCCTCTTTTCCACGAATCGCCCAGAGAAAAATATTATTATCCTTGTTAAAACCATTCCATGGCTGCTTGTTATTCAGTATGCTGTCAGGTGCTGTAAGGACCTTCCAATATGATTTTCTCCTTCTAGGTTTTAGAACTTAATTTAGAAAAATGAGAGAATTCTTCTCGCCTTTGCTTCTATCTAAAAGCTGGTGCTTCTGTCCATACTTTGATATTCTTGGCATTTTTCAGTGTTGTTTTACCCCATCTTAACCTTCAGTAATATAAAACAAAAATAAAACACTTATATTACGTGTCAAAAATCGAAAGAATTCTGACAGGTAATTTATTGATGTATTTTTTTATTATAAGCAAGCACCGTATATATATTTATTTTATATATTTAAATCATACACTGATTAAGTCTTTTATTTAAAAAAAATCTTTGTACACATAATAACAATTATTTTTTTTTATTTTTATACAAATGTCAAATCGTATTTTTTTTTTCAATTTTAACGACTTGATGATGGAATGATTTTCCGATACTGGTAGTCACAAATAAGTTTTAAAAAATGGTATTATACAAAGTGAGCAATGGATGGTAAGGAGAGTATTTTATTACCACTCCACAAAGTTATCAACGCTTTTAAAATACAAAATATAATAACAATTCACAATAATGTGCTTACACTGGGGTTATATATATATATATATATATATATATTTTTAAATCTTTTTCATACGGTTTACACATATTCATTAATATTATGTTGCTGTTTCTATTGTTATTTAATTTATTTTTTTGGTTGACAATGCTTAAAATTACGTTCATACTAATGTGAATATTGTATTTCTTTACATAAGCTTTCTTTACAGGATTTTTTGTATACATCATGAAATAATGAGAAGTGAAATAATAAAAAAAGTTGCTGAAATAAGTATTGTCCGCCTCCGTAGTGTAATGGTCAGCACACTCGGCTACCGTTCTGGAGTTATATTTATTTTACCCCCCTTGGGAATCGGGTTCGATTCCCAAGGGGGGTAAAATAAATATAAACGATTTTTTCACTGTAATATTTATTCAATATTACCATGGACTGGTACCTGGAGCGGAGGGCTGATCACATTTCCTTCATGTGTAAACGATCGAGATAACACTGCGATTATGGTATATGACACAGTGCCCTATGCACCATTGGGGTGCAGATAAGGGTTTTATTATTTTATTATTTTTATACATTTTTTCTCTTAATAAAGTTTAGCGACTCGCTCTCTCATACTACCATGTTAGGATCACATAACTTGATCCTCGTAGTAAGTTTTGTAATCCACAGACATGTAGAAATCTACCCGCGGACTAAATTTCTAGATATCTAAGTTACTATTGCAAGTCGACCTCCAAAAAGCGAGAAACTTGCACTTACCCAAGACTATACCCTTCAAACCCCAATATCCCAACACTCGTTGCGTTAGCGATATCGTTTTTTTTGCAAATGGCGTGCGATATATCCGTTTTAGTGCGTCATTCATAACTTTCGGCAAGCGTATTTACTAAATATTTGAAACGCTCATACATCTGAACGCGTGCCGTTGACACAAATCCAATAAATAATATAAATATACGCAATGTCTGTTTTAAACTACATCCAAGATTCGAAATATAACTTTTTTCTTCGTAACTTTTAATACAGGAATTGTTTAAATTTATATGAATTTATAGTATGCATTCATATTATTGACATAAACACACACACACACATAAACACACATATCGCTCACTCCTTTCAAGAACGTCATAAATCAAAAATCGTCAGTTTTCAGTTGTGCATGTTTTCGGAATGCCCAGAAAATGTACTTTATCCCAGCAAAAAAGGCATATTATTAATTTATTATTAGATTAAAACCAATATTTTTAGCTTTTCCACTTTTTTTATTTGACCAGCGACCGGGTTTCGTCGTTACCGACATCATCAGACTGGTCTGATGATGTCGGTAACGACGTCTGATGATCCCAGTCTGATGATGTCGGTAACGACGAAACCCGGTCGCTGGTCAAATAAAAAAAGTGGAAAAGCTAAAAATATTGGTTTTAATCTAATAATAAATTAAAAATGCAATTCCATCACGAAGTGTCAGTGGATAATATAAAGCATATTTTTAACTTAATATTTACCCGCTACAGGGCAGAAAGTGTTGTTTTTGCATTTTGAAGAAAAGGTATTGTTTAATTATTTTTTTTAAATATACTAAATATTTTTTAAATGGAGAAAAAACCTTCAGATTGTACCTAAAAAGATATGTTGCACAGTAAAAAGTTACATAAGTGGCTTGATATTTATTTTTAATGCATTGTGTTATATTTTTAAAGTCTAAAAACGTTCTTCTGAAATATTACGTTTTTTGATTTATGACGTTCTTGAAAGGAGTGAGCGATATATTTATTTTTATTTATTTATATATTCGTGCTCAGTGTAAGTATAATTCCACTTTTTCAATAAAATGTACAACATTTTACAAGTATTTCTTAAATCAGACACTGGGATTTTAACCCTTTGGATGATATATTAAGAAAATATCACACTTATAATAGCTGAGATGAAACATATATTACATTTTGACATCTCATCAAAGATAAAGAAGAATGGAAGTAAGGGTATTAAGAGGGGGTGTGACCTATCACAGGCTGAAAAAGTGATAACTTTTTACAGGTGTAACATTCGTCATTCTACCCATGATTGATTCAATTTTGGAACTCATAAATAAATGTAAAAATAAAACTGTGTTCACGGGCAGTATTTATGGTTGATTTGAGTAAGCTTTATAATGCGAGCTCCTTACCGAATTATTTTGCATACCGGGGGACGCCTAAAATATTATTTATTTTGACTAATAATTTTTCAAGTTAATTAATTTACAATATTTTGTGTTTATTATTAAGTTATCAGATATTTTATTTATTGTTTTGGCACTAACTTTGTGGTAAGATATGATGAGATATTAATCACAAATTACAGGATGTGTTATTTTATTTACAGATTTATTAATTAATTGATAAATTTACTGTTTATTGTTTTCTCAACAAAAAAAAACAAAATGTAAAAACTTATTTGTTAAGGTATCAAAATTGAATTTCAAATCATCTTAATATCAAATAAAGATTTCATATGAAAAAAATGTCATTTTTCATTATAAGGTCACATTAAAAAATATATAAAACCGAAAAAGATAAAAACATTCGCTTGTTCATATGATAAACCCATTAGTAACCAAATCATGTTTGTTGGTTTGCGGATTTAAACCACTGAAACTTTTTGGACAACATTTCTGAATGCCAGTGTAAATTCCTTTATCGCCATACTCCGCTGGAATTATGCAAATCGTTCTAGTAAAAATACCTGAAATGTGACGTAAATAAACAGTTTCAGCAACCGGAAGCCTGAAATATCCCGAGTGTCGTACAATTGTCGAGTCTCTCGTGAGATAATGTAAAACAACTATTTCACTGTACATTTCGATTTTAACTTACAAATTCCAGCAGAATTGAATGCATGAAGAATATGTAAGTGAGTAGGTTAATGTTAAAATTTAGTAATTATAAGGTTAAAATTTCTTTACCACCATAAATAGAAATATATTATAAATGTCATAAGTTTCAGTCACATATTAAAATAGTAAAATTACACCCCAGTAACTTGAGATTAGTAAAATGATCTAGGATATTCTAGAGACATTAAAATTTGCATAATTCAACCCGAAGTTTGAAGACGCAGTTATGAACATGCTCGTATAACTCGAATCCTAAAGCTAAATGTAATAATTAAGTTCTTATAGAATTTGTACGAAAGCTTAAACAGGATATTTTTAATGTTAAGATTAATTAGTGAAAACGTCGCGTGGCCTGACATAAGAAAATCGTAAATAACCCTGCGAAACTTTTCCTCCTGCAAATGAAAAATGTACACCGATATTGTTAAAGTTTGCCCAGTTTCCTTGGCGAATAATCGGCCTTAAATCTTCTCAGGGCAAGTAATTTGTTACATTGTCGAGAGATCTTTACTTACAGCAAATGACGTTACCTTGAGAGATACACAGTATACACACTCTACATCTGACAATAAAGTATTATATATTTGAAAATATAATGTATAAAACATTATTTTATCGATAAATCAGACACAAGATCGTTTAAATAAAAAAATAAATAAATACCTAGTGTATGAACCTCAAAATATTTCAAAAATACAATTTAATATTTTTTATTATTTCTTTTGAATAAGAATTTTGTAAAAAAGGTTTTTTTTTATCATTTAATTTTTGTGTAAAGTTTTTATTTGAACAAAATATAACGCATTGTAATTTAACGATTTTTTATTTTTCTCGATTTATACATAAATATTTACATAAATAAACTAATTTAATTAGTTACGTTATCAACAATCAAGTAACACTACGTTAACGCGATATAGTGCCCTTTGCACCATCGAGTCCTGATAAGGGTTAAAAAAAAGAAGGAGAAGATTATATAATTTAAGTAAAATGACATTTCGTTTGTTCGTTTCTAATAAAACTTATTTTCAATTTTACTTTATTCCAGCACAACTTTGACTTATAAAATTTATTTCTAATTTAAAATAAGCAAACACGGTAAAATACGTATATGGCGCTTGTTTATCGGGAAAAATAAAAAATAAAACATTTATATTATAATGAAATTCTCAAATAGGAATATCATCAAAAATTTAATTAATGATCTTTGATCTCATATGATTGAGATCGTTCCACCAATGATTATAACCACCCCACAATTATACTAGGCAAATTATGATTGGAAATACTCAAGCATAATTATTGAAATAAGATACATACGACAAAACCCCTTTTGTCTGGCTACGTTTTTTCTTTTTTTTTGTTGCATTTCACAATATAATATGATTACAAGTACGACAAAAAATTATATTAATACAAAAATAGACCCCACAAAGGTATGTCATGTGTTTGGGTTTACATTTCAAGTTATAATAAAGGGTGCTAGAAAAAATACAAAAAAATATAAAAAGAATTAAAGTGCTGATATAAACTACTAATATTTTATATTTGAATTAAATTAAACACTTGAATAATCCACTAAATTGAGTTTTATTTTTATTTACAAATAGTTTCGAAAACGACAATTGTTTTCATCTTCTGGTACAAATTGAAACTATCGAATCAAAATGTATTTAGGTGTATATAAAGGTTAATAAATATAGGTAGGGGAGGTTAAGGAACAACATTTTTTGTAAAAGGAAACATTGATAATAATGGTGACGTATTTTGAAACAGTATATTATTAATTATTGTTTTATCTGAATTTAACTTTTATGTATTTCTAAATTTTCTAAATTATTCATGACTTGACCTTTATTTGTAACAGAGTGTAATAATTTAAGTGTATGAGAGTCAAATGAGTAATTAGTTTCCATGATTTGATTTGCAAATTCCGAAAAATAGTTACTTGTTAGACCACGACGATGTTCTCTAATTCTACTTCTTAGACTTCTCGCAGTTTGGCCAATATATTTTTTATCGCAGTCACTAATATTTTACTAATATTTTATTTTAACCGAAAACAAAATACGAAACGATGAAAATTTTTAAAGTAAACAATAAGTATATCCTTAATGAGTTATTTATTGAAAGACAAAGCTTACTTATTTTTGAGTTAAATGAAATTTAATTTTTTATAAATGTTTATTAATTTGACTAATTATATTGTGTATTTTAATTTTCAGTCGCAGTAGCTGTGTCATTCTTCCTTTGTTGGGCTCCATTTCACGCACAGAGACTTCTAGCTGTATACGGAAAAAGTAGACAAGAACATAGCACAACATTTGTCGAGGTAAGCCCTGAAAGAGTATTTAATATTTAAGTACAGGTATGAATCTCCGAGAGGCCTTACCACTGCTGTTAATCCTTTTCTTTCTTAATTAATAGTACCCACTTTCCAGATCCTATTTCATTCTTTAAACAACAGAATTATCAACAAACCTATCCCACATCGTATCTGTGATAGTTGATAAGGAACTGTCGCCAGAGGTGGTATCATATGTGATAAAAATAGTGAAGAGAGGTGGTATCATATATGATAAAAATAGTGAGGAACATTGGTACCATAAACCAAGTTAGGACACAAAATGCCGAACGTCTTCTAGTGGAACGAAAGGTTTGTTGACAACAGTCAACAGTCCGGCTTCTGAGGTGTGGAACGTGGTTTCCTCTCAGCAATGAGCAAATGCTGAGAAATCCTTGATCGGCCCATACTAGATTATCGCTCCTGTTCCCAACACATATTAAAATAAAACATTTTTTTATTCAGAAAACAAAAATCCATTAAATGATCGAAAAAACCTTTACATAACAAGCAAGGTAAATAATAAATGCAACTCCCACTTTAAAAAAAAAAACAAAATACAATGAAAAAATACTTTTTTTTAACATGAAATATGGAAAAAAAACTTTTAATGTTTTTTGTAGATACTTTGTGAGATATTTTAATACCTTCAAATATTAAATAAAAATAAAATATTTGTTTTTAACCATTTTTATTCCAACCGGTTTGATAAATCACCTTGTCTTTTTTAATGATGGGTAGGTATAATAAAAAACAAAAAATTAAAAATATTCATAGGCAGGATGAAGAACTGTTTAAGTGGAGTTTGATCACTGCAAACCCAACTTAATTAAATTAATACTAAATTTAAGTATAAATCAGTCTGATAAAGAAACGGTTAGCTTCGAAACCGGTAGACATTATAATTAAGTTATAACAATTTTTTATAGTGATTTCAAAACAAAGTTACATTTTAATTATAAAATTGGAAATCACTTAGTTAGTGCCTCAGATATAAATTATAAAAAGTTTGTCTTTTATTTATTTAAAATACTATTATTTAAATTTATATATTTTGTTTATTTCTTTATTGTTATAAAATATAAAAGTATATTAGAGATTCAATTTTATTTCTAGCTTTGTCTACTTTTATTTCAATTCCATACGAATTTTAAATTCATTACAAATCTGAATGCAGCGGTTCGAATAGGTTAGTAAACACAAGCTGAAATTGTTGGAATTCGTTCAAAGGCATTGAAATTTTATCACGACCAGCGTTTGAACAGCAGCCACATACACGTTCAACAAGACAAGGACACTTCTGAAAAGAAAGTTTTAACTAATGTCACTTGTTTGAAATATTTCCTGGGAATGGAAATGTTTTCTAGATATATTAAATTCAGGATTTCAATTTTCAGTGGGATTTCCATGAAAAACATATGGTATAGCAAAGCGAAGCTTTTAACCGGTTGATGTTATTAAAATTTAATGAATAGTTAACGATTTGTTAATTTTTGATAAAAAGGATTCGTTACTAATTTCAATTATACATATTTTGCCGATTTTCATGAGATTCTTTTCATATTCGGTAATCCGATAACAGATTCATTCAATTCACAAATATTGATTTGGAAATGTGCCTACAATATTTTCAATGGCTGAAAAATAATTAAAATAACTAACTAACTAACTAACTAACCATAACGCCGCTTCCCCACAGGGGTAGGCAGAGAGAATAGAGCGCCACACCACTCTGTCCTTGCACACATTCTTCGCCTCTTCCACGTTCATGCATCTCCTCATACATACCCGCCGATTGTTACGATTCCTAACCTGACCACTTTTAAGTATTTGGCATACCTGATCGTGCCATGCTTTTTTCGGTCTTCCTCTGCTTCTTTTCCCACTAACATTTGCCTCATAAATTTGTTTTACCGTTCTTTCCTCACTCATTCGTTCTACATGTCCAAACCATCTCAACACACCTTTCTTAATTTTATCGATAATGCTTATCTCAGCTTTGCGTTCCTTCCTTATTTCACTATTCGCGCATCCATCATACATCATTTTGTCGCATATTCTTCTGAGAGATCGCATTTCGACTGCATTCAGTCTACTTTCAACCTTCTTTTGCCAACTCTATGTTTCACTTCCATACATTTGAGTTGGAACCAGGATAATTAAAATAAACGAATATAATAAAAATGTACAGTATACGAGTTCATCTTAAGAAAAAATACTTGTTTCATTATATATTATTAATGTCTCAAGATATACTAAACATCTTTTAAGGAAGAAGAATATGGAGTTCTGGTCATTAATAAGGCTTGTAACTTGTCATAGGCTAGTTTAAGTGATCACTTTATACTTACAGTATGAAACATTGATCATTCACGTAATTAATTAACATTGGAATCCTTTTGCAACCTACAAAACAAATGCAGCTATTGAAATACATTGTGTAATTAACTTCCAAGAAAACTTCAAAGGTAAAAATGGTGAATATTATCGAGTGAATAAAATGATCACTTAACCCAGGAAATGCCATAAAATACCCAGCATTCCACATTCCTTAATAAATATAATAAATTAAAATGATACTTCATACATATATTAAGATATATACCACAATATTTTTTTTAATGTAATATACTTACGAGAAAAAATAGTATCTAATAAAATCGTTTATATTTTACAGTACTTTTACACAAAAATTGTTAAAGGTTTTTATCTAACAATCTATTACACGAACAGAAAAATCTTATTCAATTTATTTAATATTATTCCTTTTCCATTTTCATAACGACCCTTCTTCACCCTTTAAGGTTTCGTAAGAAAACTATTCCGTATAATAAAATTAGGCCTTTTCTCCTTATATTTTGGCAGCATTACTAAACCTTTAATAAACCCTTTTTATTCCTATCACAACCAACATCCTAATAAACCTTACACTTCATTTTAATATTCCAATCCTTCTTGATAATAAAACCTTCAAATGTTAAGTATGTGATACCGTACAAGTACAAGATATTCAGAAATAATTTGATAAAAAAAAATCTTTTTTTCTTCTTCAAAATTCATACATCCAAATATTTCGACTCCGAACCAGACAATTTTCAAGTATTTTAATTACTTAATAATGTAAATTTTCTCTTATTAAACAGTATATTCGCATTATTAATTTATTTTCCGTTCTCTTTTCATTCATTTGATTCACATACCCAGATCATCACAACACACTTTTCTTAATTTTATCGCTAATGCTTATCTCAACCTTGCATTATTTCCTTATTTCACTATTTGAACACCAAAAACATGTCGTTTTACAGCACATTCATCTCAAGTTCTCCACCTCTGTTGAAATTTCTTTAATATGTAATGCTCGAATCCATTTAGTCCTCATAAATAATCAGTAAGTAAGATGAAGAAGAATATGGAATATGTATTTTTCATCTCACCAATAGATGTCTCTAGTGAAGTTCTAGTGATTCAAGAACAAGGTTTCAGAATTGGTTCATGTATAACTTCCAAGAATTTGAGTAGTGTGGTTGTCAATAATGGGTAGAATTGCTAAATGTTACACGTGAGTAAAGTGATCACTTAAACCAGCCTATGACTGTCGTCAGCCCCGTAAATGCCCAGACTTCCATATTCTTCTTCATCTTTGGTGAGATGTCACAAAATAATATGAAAATAACTCCTGTAATTGGAGATAATCCAGATTTTGTGAACAAGTATTTGGCCACACTCAAAATGTTGTAATTAAAATTATCGCCAAAGCGAAAAGATACCAGAAAAAAACTTTACTTAAATTATTAATCGTGTTCATTATATTAATTAATAATTATTAATATAATGTTAATTCTTATTTATTATAACATATATTTCATTTTTAATTCCACTCCACTCCACATGTCAAAATCATCTCATCATTCATTCATATTTTTTTTCGATGATGCTTATCTCAACCTTAGATTTTTTCCATATTTCACCATTCGAACATCTTCTTTATATACATTGGTTTGCTAATAATTTGTCAGATTAAGAGAGATCAAATTTTGACGGCATTCAGTCTACTTGCATCCGTCTTTTACTCCATGCATCACTTTCATATCCTAGTCATACAGGAGAGAGTGACCAAGTCCATTGTTTTACAAAAACGTGATTATTAACTATTTGATATCTTACTAGCTTAATATTGCCCTGAGAAAATCCCAAAGGATTTTAAACTTGGAAGTAAAATATATTGAATCGTTAAAATATGACTAACTGCATTGGTGCATATTTTCTTGCCAAGCAAAAGTGACTTAAATGGCCCTCCTGAGCATTTTACGTTTTGGTAGTTGATCACTTTCTCCTGTACGACTACGATATATTAAATTTAACGACCTTAATTAACAACATTTTGAGTGTGTCCAAATACTTGTTCACAAAATCTGGATTATCTAATATAAGAGTTTCTGCTTAAAAAAAAAAGCTTCTTTACATCTCACCAATAGATGTCTCTAGTAAAGTTCTAGTGATTCAAGAACAAGGTTTCTTAATTGGTTTACATATATAGAATTTCCGAGAATTTGAGTAGTGTGGTTGTCAATAGAATTGGTGAATGTTACACGTGTGTTAAGTGATCACTTAAACCAGCCGATGACGGTCGTCAGCCCCGTAAATGCCCAGACTTCCATATTCTTCTTCACCTTTGATGAGATGTCAAAAAATAATATGACCTAAATTAAGTTATTGAAATGTATAAATCAATTTAAACTGTAAAAATATACAATTATTATCAGTATCCTAAGAGTTACAGTTCCTCCCTTTCACTGATATTATGATCGTTTACAAAATTTTGGGAAATGTTATCATAAAATAATTGTTATTGAACTCTATGAGTGAATTTGAAAGTACTTAAACTAAAGTTTGGCTGCAAATCCGGAACTCAACCAAAGATATCTCCACTTTACGACTCTATTAGGCCTTGAAGTTGGCATATAATTTCCGCTAAATTAGCAGGTCATATGACCTACTTCGACCCGACTTCGAACATTCGAAGACGTGAAGAGAATTCATATTCCCATCAATTGGAAAATGAAGCCAAAAATTAAATGAACCGGTTTCAATAATTTTATAACCGGAATAATTGGGAAATTTTTCAAACAATTGGTTTGATTAATTGATTTTTTCACAAAATCAAAAATTTAGTATTATTTTATTAAATGGTTAGGTTTGATATTTGTCCGATAACGTGGCTAAATGTTGCAATGTAAACAGAAGGTTTTAGTTAATATTTATACTGGATATTTTAATACAATTTTTTTGCAACTGTTGAAAACTCCCTTATCATCAATTGGCCATCTAACTGTTGAACTATAACTTATCAGCTTCTTTGTAGGGGTAAGCAGGGAGGGTAGAATGCCACACCATTCTGTCTTTGTCAGTCATATATTGAATACGTCAATCCATACAAAACTAATAACTAACTAAGCATCACTCTAATTCACCGACATCTTCTTACATTATTTTCCTTTGTAAAAATATTTTAAAAACCTTTAATAATTTTGAAAGCTGTGCTTTGTAAAAAGAAAATTTGAGCTGGATTATGTATCCACCTGGTGTTAAATATATGAATTAATAACTCGTAAAGCTCGTGTAACAACCTAGAATTACCACGATACTCGTATATCAAACCCCACCCTAATTATTTTTTCAAGGGTCGATGCTCAGTGACCACTTTCCGGCATTCGCAGATATTAATGAATGAAATCCCAATAAATAACTGTAGCTTGTTTTATTACAAATTGCCACGATCTTTTTCATTTGTAATTTGCCATTGAATGCTTAGATTGGCTTGATACCAACGTTGATAATGGTTCAGATGGTAAATGTAATACTTGGATAGAATAACACTGCCAATTTTTATAAATAAAACAAAAACAAAAAATAAAACAGAATCGCAAAATTGTATTATGAAAATACATAAATATATATAAACATTTATATATATGAATAATTATATAAATATATATATATATATATATATATATATATATATATATATATATATATATATATATATATATATATATATATATATATATATATATATATATATATATATATATATATATATATATATATATATATATATATATATATATATATAAATATATGATAATGATTTTACATTTAATAATTTAATTACAAAAGAAACATTTAAATTTTTAAATATAAAGTAACTGAAGAAATAAAACAATTTTTTAAAATCAAGCTATTATACTTGCTTTTTTTCTACATCAATAGTGTTTGTGAAGCCTAATTGTTTTATGGTTAGTAAAAGTGTAGAAATGATAGTAAAAGTAACAATTTAAAGAAAAGTGTATTTGTTGTATGAAAAAAATCTAAATATTTACCGCTACTACCGATTTTTAATATTTATCAATGATCAAACAACCCGGATTTAATATTCCGTAAAATTCCAATTCATTCCATCGTAGGTACTTTATAATATGTACAAAGTTACTCAACAAACAGTGATTCTTTTCTTTAAATTTCTTCCATGACTTTGAAAATGATAATTTGAGAGAAAATATAAAAAAATATATATGACCTCATTGGTGCATTAGGCATCTTATCACATAAACGTGGTGTTATCTTAATCGTTAATTATTTGAAAGCGAAAAAACCAGTCCTACGCTACGTTTGTCCGTTAGATAAAATAATATGGTAATTCAATTACGAGTCAAACATTTTTTGAAATATATAACGTTGTCGGGACTCGATAGTATTTATATATTTTATTATTTTTTTATATACTTCTTCAATAATTCAAAATGAAACTTGACGAGAGAATCACTTTTCTTTTTGTTTTCGCCAACAATATGAATATTTTATTTATAAAATACGTAATAGAGAAACGCCAAGAAGGATGAGAGGTCCTTGAAATGATATAGCGATTGCTGCATTGACGTTTTATTTGTTTGTTTGTTTTTATTCATTATTTATTCAGTATGTGTAAACACCATAATATAAATATCCATATTGAAATATTTTACAGATTTTTGTATTAAAAACATCCATATAAATTCAACGAAATGCGTTTCTATCGCGTTTTTACATATTTTTATATAATATTTTTATTAAATACTAAATTACTTTATATCTCCTTTAAAACTTTACTCATCTGGTCAACTCACTAATTCAACAAACTTAACTCACTGAATCGTTTATAAAAAGTGTTATCTAGATCGTTAAATATACTATGGAAAAGTAATTCGCCCCGCGCTTGAGGAACTAGTATTAAATAAATACAAATTAGAATCAAAACTCACTTATATTTATTTTCACTTATATTTCCCCAGCACCGTACTCAACGCACTATTCACTACACTACACGGCTGTCCAAATTTAAAACACAGTAAGGGACATTTTTTTGTAGTAGGTTTTTTTTGCATTTTTGGATTAAGTAGAGTCTACTTAGTCCATAAATACAAAAAAAACGTACTACAAAAAAATGTCCCTTACTGTGTTTTAAATTTGGACAGCCGTATAGAGGCGGATACATATGATTTTATATTTTTTAAATTTATTTCTTTAAATCTATTTTGATACGTACATATGTTCGATGTATTCCGCATCTTTTTCAAACACCGTGATGACGATGAGGAATGCATTGAAACACGTGTCACAATAGATTTTAAGAAATAGCTGTATTTACCAAGTATAATATAAATAAATAAACATGGATAATTCCACAAAGTTCCCGCCAAATCAATTATTGACATGATGTAATAATTTTAATATATATTTTAATTCATTTAATTTATTTGAAAAATGCATTTTTTCAAAAATTTCTACACCAGTCAATTTACCCTCAAAAAAAGCATTCGCTGCAAAATGTATTAACTATTCAAAATATACAACTATTCAAGGTTATTTCTAAACAACATACAGTGCAAAAATTATATCCCAACATTCTCAGTTCCTGAAAGCTTTTCATTCATTACTAAACTTATATTTTTTGTTTTCAGGTTTACAGGATCCTGACCTACTTATCTGGGGTGCTGTACTTCTTGTCAACAACCATAAATCCCTTCCTGTACAACATCATGTCGAATAAGTTCAGGGAGGCTTTCAAGGTATGCACAAAATCTTAAAAATTCATCCCCCGCTCGCGTGAGTTGTAGCCGTTACGTAAACAAAGCAATTAATTTAGTTTATTTTGCGTGATTTTATTTTTATTTTATGCAAGAAGTTTATCATTTTAGAGAATTTATGGCGAGTATTTTTCTCCCAGACTAAAAATGTTTTGTTTTTATACGAGCATTTTTTTCGTAGACGTAATGTATGATACAAAATTTGAAATGGTATGGGATTTTTTTATTATATTTTTTACATAAACCTTTGTTTATTTATGGTACATTGATTAAGGAATCATGGTCGATTTCAAGTTGGGTCTGCAATAAGATTTTTTTAATAAAAAAAGAGAAATATATGTGTTTGCACAAATATTTTATTTTCAAACTATTTCTGTAAGCCTTATCGGCTCATTATTAGAAATAGGTATCAAATTTTGATAGAGTTAGGTTCGAACCGAAAAATTCTGACTCAACCGCAACACTGACCGCGGGACCACAACCCGACACCTACTTGAAAGATCGTGAGGCCTGTCGATATACAAATCATAGTTGTCATCTCTTTTGAGATATAAATAAAATCTTTATTATCTGAAAATTAAATACGACAATTTGTTGAATAAAAGAAGCCAAAGTTTTGCTCAAATATAACAGTAATTCAACATCAATACCAAAGAAAGTACAAATTTGCGTATTTTCGTCAGAATAAAATTTAGACAAAAAACAAGTTTCAAGTATTTTGGTATTTATACTCCTTCTTTCGATACCTACAAGGGTTGATTGTTTTGACTCCAACTTTGGCTTCTAACTCTTGGCTTGTTTAAGAAGGGAAAGTTTATATTGGTTCTCTTCCGCAGTTTACTTTCGATAAAGTATTTATTTTCCTACGCAAACTTATGTTTATGTACATGACCAAAACTTGGAGCAATTATATATCAACTTGCCGAAACTGTGAGCAAACAACTAACTACCAATTAATTCATGCCAAGGCTAAAAGGTGTGTCAAATAGTTGACAAACTGTTAATTAAGTGATATTTGTTATTGAAATTCGTTATTTATTGAATATTGTGAAAAAAATAACTGGTCATATTTTTTTATTTGTTTAGGAGCTATATAGCTTGTACATAAAAAATAAAAACAATTTGATTGACAATGATACAAGCACATTAAATAATTACACATATATGTTATGAAAACATGAATTAGATTTCAGTTTTATACTGACATTTCGTGGTGGAACTGCATTTTATAGAATAAAATAACAACTATGTAACTTTTTCAACATGAATTTTATTTGACCAGCATTATCAGACTGGTCTAGTCTAGTCACCAATAACTTAAATTATAAACCGCATAAAAATACTCCTTCATAAAAATTGAGACATTTTTAATATTGACATATCATCCACAGGGTGAATAATCGATTATCTGCATAAAAAAATCATTTGTTTAAACAAAAAAAAAAAATTATATCCGTATAACGTTTAAAACATTAGTTAAAGTGACAAAGTGTAATGAATTAAAGATAATAATGTAAATATCTTCTTTATTCATAAGTTTCTCTATTTTTGGTATTTCTCCTCTATTTTCCTTCCCATGTATCACTTATGTATTCTCCACTTTACTAACGTCATAAATATCCCTTCTATTTGCTCATAAATTCCACCCTTCTTCCAGATTTGTAGCACAGGACTTGCTTTCATTAAATTATTTGATCAAGTTAATACTGTATCAATCTGGTGCAGTGGCCTTTGAGCCATTTAGGGTAAAATGAGAACTAAAAATAACTAAGAATAATAAAAAACTACTTTGTTTTTAACCACTTTTTATTTGTATTTTCCTCCAA
>NW_028281054.1:775000-785868 GCF_059751285.1 Brachycentrus maculatus | reverse complement strand
ATCGATAACACACGAAGGAAAGGTGATCAGCCCTCCGCTTCAGGTACCAGTCCAGGTTAATATTGAATAAATATTAGAGTGAAAAAAATCACTTATATATATTTGACCCCCCCTGGGAATCGAACCCGGGACCTCCGGAACGGTAACCAAGCGTGCTAACCATTACACTACGGAGGCGGATAAATAAATATAATTTATTAAAAATAAAATTAAATATTTTATAATATATTGATATATCGTATATAACTCTAAAGAAAAGACCTACCCATAATTTAAGTACAAAGATTTACACACTCAAAACATTGTTTTCTGTCGTTTAAAAATGCGATCAAAACCTCATAAGAACAGGATATTGCAAAAAGAAACAAATGTCTGGCCGAAGCTCGAAACTCGTCGCATTCGCAGAGCTTCCATCCGTGAACATAATTCAGATTGTAGAAAGCACACTTGGTGATTCAACTTTTCTCCCCCTTTTTCTGAATTAAGTGCCACTTTTTGTGAACGCAATTATCTGGCATCTCCCAGAGATAAGTTTAATTGAAAAGATTGCGAATGGCGAGTCCTGTGGAGCCGTCATCTTTTAAAAATAATAGAGAGATCGCGGGGATGTTTGGAATGAAAAATCTCTTATCGCGCTATGGGTAAGTCGCATCGTTAAAATAATTTAGTGTCTCGGATTTCAACACTCAGTTGAACGGGAAATCTGTCGTCATAAAAAGCCAAAACTCGGCCATGTTTTAATACTGATATTTAAAGCATTAACTGTCTTCCAATGAGGGTAAAACACACTCGTATTAGTGTGAGTAAATATATTTATAAAAAAGGCGAAATCGACGATTAATACACACATTTTTCTTCAATTTATATATCGTAGTCGGAGAAAGTGACAAACTAACAAAACGTAAACTTTTTTTAAATGTTTTTCGCAGATACTTTGTGGCACATTTTATAAACTAAAAAAAAAAATTGTTTTAACTACTTTTATTTGTACTCTTTTTCCAACCGGTTTCGACAAGAACCTTGTCATCCTCAGGGTTTAAAACGTGAAATGTTCAGGAGGGCCATTTAAGTCCCTTCGCTTGGAAAAATAAAGAATAAATATCAATGCAGTTAGTCATTTTTAACAAGTCAATATATTGTACTTCCAAGTTTAAAATCCATTGGCTTTTTTTCAGGGCAATATAAAGCTAGTAAGATATCAAATAATTAATGATCACATTTTAGTAAAAAATGCACTTGGTCACTTTCTCCTGTATGACTACAATATGTAAATATATGTGCACAATAGTGTGAATTATGTTTAAAGCATGATATGAAAAGCATTAACTGTTTAAAAATGGTAATACATACTCGGATATATCGATTTTGATTATTTAAATTGATGATTTACACACACATTTTTTCTTCAATTTAAATATTTAAATATAAATAAAAATTCGAATTGTGTATTATCTTATCAAAAACTAATAAAATATTTTTATTTATTTGAAGTTGATTTGAACTAGCGTAAAGATTTTCTTAACTAATCTGAATTTTAATCATAAATTACATTTTATGGAGATCCAATTGACTGAGTCGTGGCAGTATAAATTATAAAACGTGTAATGCATTTGAAAGTATTCCAACCTTAACGTTATACATACAAATCCATTAAGAAGGGAGTCTTAGTATTCAATCTTAAAGTGGGAAATAGTTTTTACGAAGTGTTTAATAGTCGTTCATAACAATTAATTCGTATTTTTTTTTAATCTACCTCTTTTAATATATTTTCATTAATTAATTCGGCAGTCACTTTGTGAAAAAATTAATCCGTTTAAATTTAAGTTTTACTTAGTAATTACCACTATTTCTTAAAATTTATTGCATTCATTCTATCATTTTCATACGGTGTTTGAAAATGATGCGGAATGCATCGTAACACGTGTCACAATAGATTTAAAGATAAAATTGTTTTTTTATAAATATATAATAAACTAATTAACTTAATAAATAACCATTACGCTGCTATTCCACAGGCGTAGGCAGAGAGAATAGAAAGCCACACCACTTTGTCTTTGCAATCAATCAATTGCCTCTCCTCATTAATGCATCTCATCGTACATACCCTCCGATAACCTGACCACTTTCAAGTATTTCAAAAACATTATCATACCAAGTTTTCTTCGGTCTTCCTCCACTTCTTTCACCAACCATATTCGCCTCATCTATTTGTCTAACTATCCTTCCTTCACTCATTCCATTAACATACCCAAACCATCACAACACACTTTTCTTAATTTTAACTTTTTTTTTTCTTAAATCCGAACATCTGTCATACAATGTCGGGAAGTGGTCCCGTGGTTAGTGTCGTGGACTCTTTTGGTGGGTCAGAGTTTCTCGGTTCGAACCCACTCTACCAAAATTTAATACCTATTTCTAAAAATGAGCCGTTCAGGCTCACATTAATAGTATGAAATTCAAATATCTGTGTAAATAATAAAAACGCTAATATTTCTCTTTCTTTTAAAAAAAATGTTTTGTGCACATTTGCCTGAGAGAACGCATTAACACTGCATTCAGTCTACTTTTATTCTTTTTTGCTTACTCCATGTTTCACTTTAATACGGGTTGGAACTAGGACTCCATTGTGTACAGCCAGTTTAGCTTTCGCTGATTGGTTTTTATTTGCTATAACTTAATTAAATACACTATTCACTTTGTTTCCAGCAATCACTCTCCTTCCTATATCATTGTAAATCTTTCGATTTTTAGAAATCGTACTTCTTAAATATACGAAATCATTGGTAAGTCCCAAAATTTTCCCATTTTTATATTGTTTTTTTTTTGTTGTTGTTAAAATTTACATAAAAGAAGTCAAGGTGTTTAAAAACTCACTTCTTAGAAAACGACTCTTCTTAAATATACGAAATCATCTGTATGTCCCAAAATTTTCCCATTTGTATATTGTTTTTTTTTTGTTGTTGTTAAACTTTACATAAAGGAAGTCAAGGTGTTTAAAAACTCACCTCTTAACAGTTTAGAGATACGAACAGACAGTATATAAGTCGTATAAGAAGTCAGACGATTTCCTGCAAAATATAACATCTACACTCAATAAATATTGAGAAATGATTTACCACTTAAAGCTTCCGCCGGAAGCTCCACACGATGTTCGAGTTGAAATAAAACAGTTACAGGTTATTTGTTCCACCGGAAAAACGAGTTAACTCACACTTCGCACAAGATAGAGCTAACATAAAACAATTATTGAAATAAGAAATACAGATTTATCGAAATAACACTAAAGCTTACATAGTTGTTTAAAATGTTAAGATGACAAAAATAAAATATTAGAGATGGTATTACACGTATGAAAGTGTTCGAGTTATTCGATTTGCAAATTAGTGGAAGTTGTAATTCGGTTGTCGAAATATAATTGATGCAAATCAATGAAACAAAAAAATTGTGGATGATTCTTATCATTTTTTGGCATTATCATAAAAATGCTTCTATTTCTTTTATGACTTCTATTTTTACTATTTCTTCAATAATTTTTTCATTTTGGCACTTTTTTTTAAATAAAACTAAATTTTTGTTTTGTTTTATTTAAACTTAACATTTTTGTTTTTTAACCACTTTTATTTTTGGTCGTTTTCTTCAACCGGTTTGGAAAAGAGCCTTGTTATCTTTAGGGTTGTCAGTAGATATTCAACACTAATGAATTGAACCCCGTACCTCATACACGATAGCTAAATTTGTTTTCCATTTCACTATAGGAGTTATTGACTCACATATAAGTTATTTAAATTCACTTCATCCTACATATTTACGTTCATCATTCCATGAAGTATTTTATGTCACATTTTTAAAAAACGTGTCTGTATTTAAATTTTTCCCAGTAAAAATAAAAACATATGTGGATTAAGAGCGGAAAAGCATGTCGTTAAAACATTTTAAACAGCGATTTTAGAGCACTTTACGTGTATTGGTTTCAAAACACTCGAATTAATGGTCGTTTGAATCACTTTCACTCGTTAATAAATCGTTTAGATACAAACTTATAAATACGAGGGCTGTTCAAATAATACGTTAATTGACGTCATAAAACAAAATGTACTTTAATTAGAAGTCACATGTCTAGGTTTCCTTTGAAGTAATCACTTCTCGGACGCACAAACTTATCCCAACTGCATTTCCACTTTTGGAAACAGTCCTGAGACGCTTCTTATGTGATATCATTCCATTCCTTAAATTCAAGTGATTAAAGAACTTTGTTTCGAAATTGAACCAAATACATATATGGAAGTTTTTAAGAATTTGAGTAGCGTGGTTGTCAATCACGGGTTGAATTGGTGAATGTTATACGTGTGTAGTGATCAATCGAACCAGCTTATAACGGTCGTTATTCCCGTAAATGCCCAGACTTCCATATTCTTCTTCATCTATGCTGAGATGTCAAAAAAATATATGAAAAATAACTCGTATGATTGAGTTAATCCAGATTTGTGAACAAGTATTTTGACATACACAAAATGTTGTAAAAAAAATAACACATTTTGATTTATGACGTCAGTCTACGTTTTAATTGAATAGGCCAAGTATGTGCCCTTATCTGATTTCATTAAGTCATTTTAAGTAGTTATAGCTGTACACAAATTGCCTAGGTATAGACGAATGAGTGAGACATACAAACTCAAGCTGATAGATAACTAATTTACTAGTAGATGTTATCTCTTCGAGTTCACACAACATAAGATGACTTGAAATCTGACTATCAACACTATCTTGATATAACGGTTTATCAATCTGGAAACAACTGCTTCGGAAACTTTACATCATTTCAATTCAAAATCAATTTCCCAAGATAACATTTACATACCTGTTTATCAGATATCTAAGAAATTGCATTATTTATATTATATAAATATTTTTTAGTATATGTATAGATAAGGCGTTTCATTTATAGAACTTTATTATATTTTTTTATATAAAATGTTTAAATCAAACACTGATTTTCGAGTCTACTAATATGAATTTTATTGTTAAAAAAAAACCGTAATTTTACAATACTAAATTATCAAGCATTATCAATAAAGAATGGTGTTTTGCGATGGTTTGGGCATGTGAATCGAATGAGTGAAGAAAGAATATTCAAACAAATTTATAAAACGATTGCGGTTGGTAATAGAATTAGAGGAAGACCGAGATAGATAGATAGATAGACTCCTAAACTGATAATTTTCAATACTTGAAAGTGGTCAGTTTAGGATTCCTGGAAGAGAAAGGTTTTTGCTCAACCATAAGGCGGCTTGGTGGGTCTCTGCAAAAAAGTCAAATCATTGTTATGTTTTTTAATTTAAAATTAAATATGTATGAAAATGAAACAAATAAATTAAATAAAAAAGTGAAAATTTATTTTCAGAATTTCATAAAAATATTAAATAAATTATTTATCGTTATCATTGTAAAGTCACTTAAAACAGCCTATGACAGGTTATTACCCCTGTTAACACCTAGACTTTCATATTATTTTTTGTCTTTGTTGGGATATCAAAAAATAATGGAAATTGCATTTTCAGTCCAATTATTAAGTAGCCAGGTTCACTAGAATATCCCTCCTGTTTCCAACACAGATTTAATTAAAATACCATTTATTAGTTACAATTTAAAAAATCCGCTAAATGATCTATAAACCTTGTTTATAATAATCAAGGTAAAAAATAAATGCAATTCCCATCTTTAAAAAAAGTGGTCAGGTCAGAAGTCGGAAGTCGGATACGTATGAGGATATACATGAACATAAAAGAGGCGAAGATTGTTAGAAACAACAGTTCGTTGTGGCATTCCTTAATTTTTGCCTAGCTACTAAGAAGCAGTGTGACGTTTATTTTTTTGTTAGTTAAAACAACTTCAGATCACAATGTAAACTTACTGGACATACTGTATAAACTCCTTAAAAAGATTGCTGAAATTTATGTAGTAAGTTCTAATTGAATTATCAGAATACTTAACCCGTTAGTGAATAATGCACTTTGAATGCTGAAAGGTTCTTTGGTTTAGCTAATTCACCCCATAAGTTGTAAGTTGAGCTTAATTTTAACCCCCTGGATTCTTGGTATTAGTATGCGAAACCGCGGAAAGTATTAAGATTTCCGCATATTTTTATTAAAACACTCCGTTGAGCTTTGAATTATCGCTTAATATACGAAAGCTTAGGATTCAAGATACAAAATCGTTATATGGTGGGGGATAAAAAAGAAACAATAAATATCTGGCTTTGAAAAAATAATATTGAATTGAAAAGTTTAATCCTGTTTTGCGTATTTTTTTAACTTATCGGAAGAAAATCAAGAACTAGGTATCAACATCACAGGAGGAGTCATTTTATTAAAAAAAAACAGATAAACAGTTATTATATGAGAAATATAAGAAAGAAAAAGAAAATATATATATTTTTAAAAAATAAATGCCTTTATGCATGTTAATTTAAAAAAATTTAGAAAATAATACAAAGGAAAAACTTTTATATCATAAATAAAATATAAATAATAAACATTGAGTGAAGGTCCCTATCCAAGCATAAGAGATTATTCTCTTACTTTGGGAAGCACAACGTTACTATTGTGAAATAAGATACGAAAAGATAAATGTGAAACTGATTTGTTATATTTTCTCATTAACATCCTTCTTACTTTATTTTTTGAAATACCTACTTGCAATATCCGTTTATTTTTTCATATTTTACAATTTGCTCTGTGTTAGTTTTCTTAATTTCTTTTGCTTTTTTCCTTATGTTTCAGTCTTGTTTATTTAAATATTTATTATTTACAACATTTTGAGTGTGTCCAAATACTTGTTCACAACATCTAGATTATCTCCAATTACAGGAGTTATTTTCATATTATTTTTTTGACATCTCATCAAACATGAACACTCTTATATTCGTATGTATAAGTGATCACTTAAACCAGCCTATGACGGTCGTCAGCCCCGTAAATGCCCAGACTTCCATATTCTTCTTCATCTTTGATGAGAAGTCAAAAAAATAATTTGAAAATAACTCTTTTAATTGGAGATAATCCAGATTTTGTGAACAAGTATTTGGACACACTCAAAATGTTGTAAATAAATTATCTGGTCAAATTATAAGCTTAATAATAAAAATGAAAATGTTATTATCTGGCGTTTCTCATGTGTGTGATTATAATCCAGGATTCGGACCTCACATATTAATATAAGAGTTTCTGCTTAATAAAAAGCTTCTTTACATCTCACCAATAGATGTCTCTAGTGAAGTTCTAGTGATTCAAGAACAAGGTTTCTAAATTGGTTCATATATATGGAACTTCCAATAATTTTAGTAGTGTGGTTGTCAATAATGGGTAGAATTGGTGAATGTTACACGTGTGTAAAGTAATTACTTAAACCAGCCTAAGACGGTCGTCAGCCCCGTAAATGCCCAGACTTCCATATTCTTCTTCATCTTTGATGAGATGTCAAAAAAATAATATTTATTATGTTTACCGTGTTTCACTTTTTGTTTGTTTTACGCATCTTATTAACTTTGATTTAAAATTTCGTTATTTTTTAAGGCTTCTTGTTAACCTTAATCCTTAAATGAGTAATGGAAATGAAAAATCAGGAATATTAAACATTTATTGATTTAGCGTTTAATTTGTAGAACTCCATTTTAATTTTTGTGTTAATTTGAAATCAAACACAGATTTTTTGAGTCTACTAAGTTGTATTTTATTAACAAAAACACATAAAAAATGATATTGTGACAATTGTTTCGCCCTTGTCACAATATAATTTTTTGTTAATAAAATACAAGTTAATGTGTTTTTGTTAATAAAATACAGCTCAGTAGACTCAAAAATCTGTGTTTGATTTAAAATTGATACATAAATATTAAACATGTTACTCTTTTGTTTGTAATATGATTTTAAATAAATAAATGATTGTGAAAATGTATAGTGAATTGATGAAAATGTAATATTTTTGTAAAAAAATTTAATAATAAACAAAAATTATTTTAGTGTCGTAAAAACAATCTTCAATTTCCTTTAATAGCGCAAAGTACTTCAAAATGACAAACGTCTTGATTGATTTGCATAATCCGGAAATACGCGAGATCCTAAGCGAGTACATTTCTCGTTTCCAATTGAAAATGAATTCCCTCGATTTCCGGGCCACCGTATTAGGTTATAATACTTGTTCGGGCAGGCGGGGTAACTCTGCTGAATTTTCTTAACCCCTTTCCACCCCCAGGTCCTCGGCCCCCGTTCCTTGCAGGTGAAATTCAATTATCCCCACCGGTCGCTTGCAGCGCCATTTATCCTTCATTTATTTACTCTCTCCAAACGTACCCCGGAGAAAACTTACGATGCGATTAATATGTCAACCGGATGTAGAAAGTTCCCTTTGTCGTCGTTTTAACATTTTTCGAAAATATTTTTGGAGCATATTTTTTTTTCATTAAATCAGACAGATTAAAATCCGCCTCCATAGTGTTATGGTCAGTAAGCTCGGCTACCTTACAAAAAGTCCCGGGTTCAATTCGCAGGGCGGGGTCGAATAAATATAAGTTATTTTTTACTCCTATATTTATTCAATATAACCTGAAACGAAGGGTTGATCAACGTTCCTTCATGTTTGAGGATCAAGATAACACACCGTTTATTGCGATGCAGTGTCCTATGCACCGTCGGGTACGCATAGGGATTTGAAGAATACATAGATACATAAACATTTTTTTTAATTCCTTCGAATATAAAAATAAAAAAAAGATAAAAAAGAAATTCGAATACAAAAATAAATAAATAATTTTTCATACTTAAAGCATTGTTAACATTGTGTTTTTTTGGTTGTTTGAGAATTTTTTTTTTTTTCTCTTTCAGATTTTTTTTGTACAAATGCTCAACCGTAATAATTTTATTTTAATGACCTGTTGGTGGAACGATTATTTCAAAACCGGCAGTCAATATAAGTGTATATAAAAGTGGTATAACACATAGTGAACGACGAATGATAAGGAGAGTGATGAATTATAAATATGTGGTCAAAATGCTTGATTGATTTGTAAATTCGCAAGTAGTTTATCCCACATTTAACCAATAAAACTAGGATTTTTTCTAAAATAATTACGTAGAAAGTCGTGTTGGGACCACTAACTTTTTTTACTGTTTCCCGAAGCCACGCCGGCGAACGACACTCTGATGATTAATGACAAAAAGGTGAAAATGTTTTCATCTCATCTGAGTAGCAGAATGAGGATATTCCATCAGCATTACGTCATTTTTTTCATTTCCTCTTTCCTTGGCCGCTCCCGTGAAAAATCCAACCCGGTACCATATTTTAATTGAAACAAAAATAAATGGCGCTAAAGGCATATAATTCTTTCAAGTCCCGCTCCGAAATCTTTGCAAGATTTTAATTTGTAATGATTTATAATATATTTTAGGTCAACTGAAATGTTTTATTCATAGTTCACGTCAGTACACGTATTATTTGACACTATTATTATCATTCATCGTTCATTTTATGTCATACTACTTTAAAAAATTGCTAAATAACTACCGGTTTCGGATTTAATTATAAATAAAACACCTGTTTTTTACCACACGAGTATTTAAATGCATTTTACACAAAAATAATTTAACTAAAATTTTTAAAACACATAATAATCCTGAAAATATATTGGACAATAGCGGCATATATATTTACAACATTTTGAGTGTGTCCAAATACTTGTTCACAAAATCTGGATTATCTCCAATATCTATCTGGATCTCACATACTAATATAAGAGTTTCTGCTTAATAAAAAGCTTCTTTACATCTTACCAATGGATGTCTCTAGTGAAGTTTTAGTGATTCATGAACAAGGTTTCTAAATTGGTTCATATATATAGAACTTCCAAGAATTTGAGTAGTGTGGTTGTCAATGATGGGTAGAATTGGTGAATGTTACACGAGTGTAAAGTGATCACTTAAACCAGCCTATGACGGTCGTAAGCCCCGTAAATGCCCAGACTTCCATATTCTTCTTCATCTTTGATGAGATGTCAAAAAATAATATGCGGCATATATAAATTAAACTGTGACTGTGGAAGTCCGTGTATTGGTATGACTTCCCGAAAATTCAAAACAAGAATCAGGGAACATGAACTATGTTTGAGAAATAATAATTTTTCGGAATTCGCTAACCATTTAATAGATAATGATCACAAATTTAACCACAATAACGTAGAAATCCTAAAAATAATCAATACGAAAAGCCATAAACCATAGCATTTTGAAACAATAGAAATTCATAAGAATATAAATAACAATAAACCCATAATTAACAATATGACAATGACTAAAGCCTCCCCCCTGTTGTCTATGTTCCCTCTGATAAGAAATAAAAATAAAAATAAAAATTTAATTAGTAAATAAAAATAAGAAACAACTACTACCCCCTCTTCAACCTTCAACGTCCCAAGGACCCAACTCTAAAATTTAGAATTAGCTTCACATACGGTATTTGAAAATGATGCGGAATGCATCGAAACACGTGTCACAGTAGATTTTGAGAAATAGTGGTATTAACTAAGTAAAACATTAATTAAAAATTAAAAAAATATATATTTAATCCCCTAGATGAAAACATTAATGGCTTCCGAAACTAGTAGCTATAATATAATATTTTATTGTCAGAAAAATGTGTTTATTTATTATTTAACATATGTAACTAAAAAAATATAACACGTAGTTATTCAATATAACCAACAATAATATTTATCTACTCGGTGACAGTATTGCAAAAGACGTCTAATAACTCTAGTACTAACTTTATAAAAAATTGTATTGAGTAATAAGCTCAAATTACACAAAATGACTATAATT
>NW_028281054.1:547500-607500 GCF_059751285.1 Brachycentrus maculatus | reverse complement strand
GAGATGGTTTGGACATGTGGAACAAATGAGTGAGGAAAGAACGGTAAAACAAATTTATGAGGTGAATGTTAGTGGGAAAAGAAGCAGAGGAAGACCGAGAAAAACATGGCACGCCATCAGGTATGCCAAATACTTAAAAGTGGTCAGGTTAGGAGTCGTAACAATCGGCGGGTATTTATGAGGAGATGCATGAACGTGGAAGAGGCGAAGAATGTTTGCAAGGACAGAGTGGTGTGGCGCTCTATTCTCTCTGCCTACCCCTGCGGGGAAGTGGCGTGATGGTTAGTTAGTTAGTTAGTTAAATCCGATAACTAATTAAAACCCATGCAAACATTTGAAAGACGCAATATTTGAAATTATGAAAATTTTCTCCCTAATAAACACGTAAATCCAAAACGTAAAAATTAAGAAAAAACCTTAGACTACGGAGTATGAAATTACCCCATAAACCGAAATGTCTTGGCATTAAATTCTTCAAAAAATTTTGGCCTCCGCTCAAATATTAAATACAAGACGAAATTGTTTCGTTAATATTTGATACACAGCCGCGGTTAACTGGGGGGTTGGTGGAAACATAATTTTGAAACTTTACTCAGACATTTCACCATTTAATAAAGCATTTTTTTTTCAGAAATGAATACTAAGAGATGATTAAAAGAAAAATACCGGAACGATATGCGATAAGGAAATTTACAAGCCAGGAATTCCATTCCTAAAAAGTCAATAAGGTAAATAAAATTAAAAGTTAGAGAAGGTGTCGGGTAGTGGTCCCGTGGTTAGTGTCGTGGACTCTTGAGTCAGAGTTTCTCGGTTCGAACTCCTCTACCGCAATTTTATACATTTTTCTAATAATAAGCCGCTTAGGCTCACAGAAATAATATGAAATGGAAATATTTGTACAAATAATAAAAACACAAATATAAATATTTTTTTTTTTAAAAAGTCAACTTTTTTTTCAAAAATTATTCTTGAATTTTCTACAATTAAGATTAAGTTGAGAAAAACGGTTTCTAGTTCGATTGCTTGGGCCGTTAAATAGATATTTGTGATTCAATATTCACTAAATTACTCTCATAAATGAAAATTATTACGCCTTGTTCCATATAAAGGTCAAATTATGAATTATCTTGAAAATTTAGATATCCAAAAAACCTAAATTCTAATTATATTTTTTTAAATAATATATTGTTTCAAAATTCTTCACCTTTGCTTTCCATTTTTCCTTTGTTTTCAAACTCCGCACCTTGACTAACCCCTTTCCCTTACTTTCCCCTCTCCTTATTTATAGAACAATTTTATATTTTATATTTTAGTTATTATACAGACCTGAATGATGGAAGTTTAACTTCTGAAACATGTAGTCTATAATAAAACTCAAGTGGTAAAAAACAAGTGTTTTCTTTAATCATTGTAACATGTCTTACCACAAAGTTAATGCCGAAATAATAAATAAAAATTATGTGTAATGTGATGCATGGCATGCGGTCCCCATGCAGCACCAAGTGCGTATAACAGTTGCCGGAATACGTATTTTATCATAATATGTATTTAAGTTTGTATATGAGTTTTATATCTTATCATAAAATATTAAAATATTTTTCCATTCAAAATTTTTTTTTTACCAAATGAATATTTTATTAAGTTTGTAAATTTTTCATCTTAACTAACTAACTAACTAACTTACCATCACGCCGCTTCCCCACAGGGGTAGGCAGAGAGAATAGAGCGCCACACCACTTTGTCCTTGCAAACATTCTTCGCCTCTTCCACGTTCATGCATCTCCTCATACATACCCGCCAATTGTTACGACTCCTAACCTGACCACTTTCAAGTGTTTGGCATACCTGATCGTGCCATGTTTTTCATCTTTAGACTTACAAATTATATATTCATACTCATTTTTCTGCTAAGGCAATGTAATTTTGGTATGGTCAATGTTGGAATGTCTAGAGATATCTCTGCGAAGAATAATTACAATGTCCCAAAAAATATTGGAAAATCATTATATTCTTAGATATGACAATTTACACTGAAAATTCGCGTCGTGAGTAAACCACATTTTTTTTGTACTTCCTCTAGAGTTAAAGGTTTAAGAAAAGTAGCTGCGAACCGATGATAATAGCGAATGCTTTTGTTGAAATTTGCATCTGAGTGAGTTCAACGTGTAGAGCTGTGCGCACTTCATCATTTTTTTTTAAACTGGGGTTACTCTAGTTTTAATTTGAAGTTTCTAGAAGGGTTCGAGTAAAATCCATCTCTGAAATAATACAGATATTTAAAAATTCAATCAAAATAGAAAAAAACTAAAGTTTCACTTAGTCCAATCAAACTTGATTTCAACTCTTGTTAAGAGTGAAAAGAACTGAAAATATGCAAAATTTAGTGGCGCGATTCGTATTTCTAAAGAAGATTCATCTGCAAAACTTATATTGGTCCACTTTCACCATTCGTGTTTATTATTTTTATGTATGGTGGACATTGGATAGCTTTTGCTGTTGGATAACCCGTAATTGGGAGATTCAGCCATAAAAAATAACAAAATTTTATTATTTTTTTTATTTTTGACATCTCGAAGAAAATGGAAGTCTGGACTTTTCAAGGCTTTCGACCGCCATAGATTTGGATTCCAAGCCTATGTGACAGTTGTGATATTATTCTTCGTCTATGTTGAGATGTCTAAAATGTAAAAAAAGCTAATAAGCGTATATAATTCAGATTTGTTAACAAGTGTTTGGACACACTTGAAAACATATTGTTATTATTATTAGATTTTTCGAGTTCACTACCTAAAAAATGTAAGAAGTGAATTTAGAGGGGGGTGAGGGTTGTAATTAATAATTAAAATAGCCAGCGCGCCTTGTTTAATATTAATGCTGGATATCCCTTATTTTACGAAGAAGCAAACAAATTCTTTGAATACCTCTGATTTTTTTTTTTAATATATATTTTATCATAATTATGCTACTAACTTTTATTTTTTCCTCTAGGTAAGTTCCTGAAATAAAAACGTTTGAGAATGAAATTGTTATCTCTGACTTTTCCTTTGGGAAATAGTACGGTAGTAAATTCTTAGTAATTCCAGCAGACGGAATTAAAAATGAAGCGCTAAAGGTTGCATGGAAAGCGGAGACGTAAATTTGTTAAAATACTCCTTGTCACGCGAGTGTAGCAATCGGATTAACATCTAGGCTCTAACGTCTGCTTTACCAGGCGTTCGCGTAGTGAAATGTATGTTTCACGTATAGAACGCAGGTAGTTCGCTACTAGGGTATGCATTACCAATTTTAGGTAAACCGGTTTGCCTATCATATTACCATTCTACCAAAGAGTTTAGTTCTAATTAAAACAAATTAAAGTTAATTTCATTGATTCTAATTATTTATCACTTTAGAATGGTCATACATATATAACATTCGAAGATAGTCAAATGAAAGAATAAAATATATGTATTTTTTAATATGATTCATTTACCCTAAGAGTATCTGAGATTAAGTACCTTTCACAAAAACAATGAAGTAATCCTTAATTGGTTATTAAGAATGATTTTCTCGACGAATAATCAGTGGAACAGTATTGAATGATAAAGAAGTGTATTTACAGGGCCTACAATATGTAACCTGTAATGACAGGTCAAAAGTTATGTAAATAATACATATCCAAACATAAACTATTATGTTATTAAGTTATTTGGCAGTCACTTAGCAGTAACATTTATCTAATTTTGATGTAATTTATTCTTCAAACCCTTATCCGCACCCCAATGGTGCATAAGGCACTGCATCATATAAGTGCAGTGTTATCTTGGTCGTTAACACATGAAGGAGAGGTAATCAGCCCTCCCCTTCAGGTCCCAGTCCAGGGTAATATTTAAAAAATATTACAGTGGAAAAATTCTCTTATATTTATTTGACCCCCCCAGGGAATCGAACCCGGGGCCTCCAGAACGGTATTCAAACTTACTGACCATTTCACTACGGAGGCAGACACTTAAATTCATGTTAATACATGTTAATTCTACTTGGGTGAAAACCATATTTTATTCAAATATATTGTGATACGTGTTTCGATACATTTTTTTATTTTTTTATTTCATAGATACATACTTTTTTGTACTAAATGTATTACGGCTCTTTAGGCATAGCCTGTGTTGAACCGAAATGCATACGTGTGAATACAATTTATTTATTTAGTTTTTATACATTGCATACAATAGATACAATTACAATTTACAGTTTAAAGGTTTTACAATCAAATAATTACACCTGGACTTATTTAATTCACTTCAACCTTGTCCCTTCCTACGAGAGGTAACCATCGACGGACACTGTTCTTAAAGACACGATCACTACTGGAATTCTTAATGGTTACGGGCAGCAAATTAAATGCCTTTGGCGCAAGGAATGAAAAAGTGTTTTGCGCAAAACTTTTTCTAACGGATGGGCCAACATGGTTTATATTTAATGCTGCCCGGGTTCGAATATTTTGTTGAGTTCTTGCCTTATCGATTTTATTCCAGAAGTGAATCAATGCTTCTTGGACGAACAGTTGCCAATTATAATTAAGTTGTAATTATGCATCATAATTACACTGTATAAAATAAGGATGTAATGTAGATCAAGACGCGTACCATAGATTTTAAGAAAAAGAGGTATTTACCAAGTAAAAATTTATTTAAAGATAAGTTGTTCTCTTTGGTGTAAGTTTAGATATGAAGGCACTCGTTTTGTTATGTTTCATTTCGAATATCTCAAATACCTATGAATGCAATAAAAATCTCATTCCACATTCTGGAGCCAAAAAACAAATTTAATCTTCGCATTCCCCACCGAAGTATTCCGACTATGCTAGTCCCCAAAAGGGAAAATTAAATATATTAGGGATTATTGACTTTCAGTCAACAACAATAAACCACCCCTAATTTTATGGGTAATTCTAAATGGCCAACTTGAGTTATTTGTATGAAATGTTTATGTTTTCAAATTAACAAGCCTTTAACATAATTAATATGCAGAGTTAAGTACTATTGTATTATATTTTGATATTATACGGAATTCAATTTGTGGAATAACATGATAATTTATATATATATATAATATATTAATAAAAAAACACTTATGTAAAACAATATTCTTTTATAATATTTCATCCAAAATAAAGAAGAATATAAAGGCTAGGCATTTACGGGGCTGAGACCATTATAAGCTGGTTTAAGTGATCACTTTACAAACGTGTAACATTCAACAATTAAACCCATTATTGACAACTACACTACTCAAATCCTTGAAAGTTCTTTATGTATGATCCAATTTCGAAATATTGTTTTTGAATCACTAGAATTTTACTAGAGACATCTATTAGTGAGATGAAAATAAGCTTTTTTCTAAGCAGAAACATTTTTATTAGTATGTGAGGTTTGAACCCTGGATTATAATCATATACATGAAAAACGCCGAAAAATTTCATTTTCATTTTTATTATTTTTGCTTATAATTTGACCAGTTAATTTATTTATAACATTTTGAGTGTAAACCAAATACTATCTCTAATTATAGAAGTTATTTTCATTAAAAAAAATTGAATGCCCGGACTTCTATATTCTTCTTCATTTTCGATGTGATGTCAAAAGATTATATAAAAAATAATTCCTATAATTGGAGAATTAATTAAAATTGGTTTTATTTACAATATTTTGAGTTCACTTTTGTCAACTAAGCGTTAATATTAAATTTCTCAAAATGAGGTCTTATGCAAGGGTTTTTTTTTAAATATTTAAATAAAATTTTGAGAGCCCTTAATTTTTTTCTTTTATAAAATATTATTTATAGATTTAAAGATTTCTCATAAAATGCACAAATTAACGTGTAATAATACTCGTACGTTACACAGTACAAACCCGGTTACTAATTGTTTGCACACAATTGGTAATGAATATGTCGATATACCAACAGTAAACAAAACTAGTTTCGAGAATCACATGTGTATTCATATTATCCTTCTTCATGTGTCATGTGAGGTCTAAACAGAGCCTCAACTACAATTCTAATCCTTGTCCTTATCCCCTGGGAATTGAGCCCGGGACCTCCAGTACGGTAGACAAGCGTGCTGACCATTACACTACGGAGCATGCTGACCATTACCCGTTAATATACGCACAAGTAATAAGAATTACATACATATACAACTTTGGAAAGTTAAGTGAAAGAAATACGTTTTTAACTAAAGTTTTACTTTATGTAAGTCTACTTAGTAGACTCAAAAAATCTGTGTTTGATTTAAAATTAATACATAAATTAAAATGGAGTTCTACAACTTAAACGCCAAATCAATAAATAAATAAAGTTTTACTTAGTAAATACCACTATTTCTTAAAATCTACTGTGACACTTGTTTCGATGCATTCCGCATCATTTTCAAACTCCGTATGTGAAACTTATTCTAAATTTAAGATTTGGGTCCTTGGGACGTTGAAGGTTGAAGAGAAGGTATGAGCTGTTCCCAATTTTTGTTTATTTATTTTTATTTCTTATCAGTGGAACATAGACAATATGGCTTTAGTCATTGTCAAATTATTAACTATTGGTTTATTGTAATTTTTATAATTTTATATTGATTCAAAATGTTGCAGTTTATGGCTTTTCGTATTAATTATTTCAAGGATTTCTACGTTATTGTGATTCAAATTGTGATTCACAGAAGTTCGATTAGAATATGCATAAAAATACATTTTGCTTTGAATTTTTTAGCGTATAACTGCGTGCAATCGTCGCGGTTAGGGGTTTGTTACGTTATATATAATTCGTTTTTTGTTGTGGTTTTTAACCCATAAATACTAATTGTACTAGCTGCTACTGGCTAAGAGTAAGGTAACATAATGCGGAAACGCTGTTCCATTCTACCTAAGGGAGCTTTTACTAACCTACATGCACACATTTTAAACAAATAAAAAAGCCCTTTAATTACGTGAAACTACCAATTAGAGAGCATAGGAGAGTAAATATAAAAGCAATTTTTAAAATACACTTTGAAACATGTGCAGCACAAAGCATTAAAAACTAACTTACTAACTAACCATCACGCCGCTTTCCCGTCGTGATAGGCAGGGAGAGCAAAGAACGCCACATCAATCTATCTTTGAGAACAATGTTCGCCTCTTCCAAATTCATGCATCCCCTCATACATATCCGCTGATTATTTAGACTCCTGAGAGACCTTTCATAGATGCCGTTATAATAAGAACTGCATTTTATATTTGTGCTTAAATCTTCTTCAATTCTTCAATTCTTTCCATCGTGTTTTTATTATTTTTATGTAGTTTAAACGCCATTTAAAACGCATTTAAGCCCAGTTTGGCAGTCTGGTAAATTGTTATAAGTAGAGAGACATTTCATTTATGGCGTTATAATAAGAACGGTATTTTGTATGTTTGACTGAATCCTGGGTGCGATTAGAAATATCATTTATATCATTTTTTCAACCGTAGTTTTACTGTTTCAATGTATTTTATAGAAGATACGAATATAAAAGAATGTAATGTAAGGCCAAACAAGGAATAATTGAAAAGATTAGGAAGATAAGGTTCTTTAAAATGGTATGGACATGTGGAGCGAATGGATAACGAGAGAATGACTAAGAAAATGTATGTGGCGAATATGAGAACAGAACGAGGATGGCCGAAAAAGACTTGTCACGATCAGATCAATCAGAACCTAAAATCTGGTGGTGTCAAAAGTCTACGTAATCGGAGGGCATGTATGGCTAGATGTATGGATGTGAAGGAGGCGAGGAGTATATGTCAGGACAGAAGAGTGTTTTAAAATATTTAAAGGATAAAATTGTCATGAATGAATTACTAGAAATAAGGATAAAATAAGACTGCCATTGTTGAAAAAAAACACGTCGCAAAATTCTTTGATGTATAACGGTTTGAAAATGTATGGTGAGATGCCTGAATGTATGAAGAATGAAAAGAGTGAAAGAATTTAAAAATAAATGTTTTGTTTACTGTAAAGAAATGTAAATTATGTAAATTAAGTATAAATAATAGTTTATATTAGTAGTAATATAAGCTTACTTAAGAAATAAAAAAAATAAAAAAATAAAAAAAGAGCGTGGCGTTCCATTCTTTCTGCCTACCCCTGCGGGGAAACGGCGTGATGGTAGTAGTAGTAGTATGTATTTTATACGCCTTTTTAGATGCGTTAAAACTTATACAAGTTGTGAGATAAGCTGGTATAAGTAGAGAGAGACATTCCATTGGTGCCGTTATAACAAGAACGTCATTTAACAATTGTGATTGAAAAACAGCCATTTCTTTCCAAGATGGCTATATTTTCTTGAATGTAAAAGAGATAGCAAAACTAACAAAATATTCGGTATTTTAGCATAAAATTTATCAATGTAAATATTACGAAAATATCACGAAATTGATCCAACCTAATGCCTACATAACCCTCGCAATCACGAGAAATCAATCTAATATCATTTGCATCTCATTCGCTCCACTTAAAGCATTACGCGTACGCGCGAGATGGCAATACCGGGAATTTCGGTGAGCGTTATGGCGTGTAATACGTAAGAAGCATTATTTCCTTAAATTGTTACTTCAACAGATGTATATTTTCCGAATGAGTTAGGGGAATCGGAAAACAGGGTGACCAAAATCTTGAAGGTTACGTTATTTGATAAAACAAAAATCAATGAACGTAAGGAGAAAAGTCACTAAGGTAGCATAATGTCCTTAACCCTTCCGATGCTTAAAACTTCCGCGCGTTCCGGTGACATGTATTTTGTACACCATATGAAAATTTGATCTAAAAACTGGAAAAATATGAATATTCCTAAATGTTGCTTTTATTGACCATAGTTGAATTGTTAGCTCTGATAAGTACTAATAAAAAAATACACCTGTTGTAGTAAATACATATCACCGGGAAGGGAAGGTTAATAAAAACGATGAAACTGGCATTGATAAATATATCGTAGTCGTACAGGAGAAAGTGACCAACTAACAAAACGTAAAATGTTCAGGAGGCCCATTTAACTTAAATTTGCAGGGCAATAAAATAAACATCAACGCGCTTAGTCATTTTTTACAAGTCATGTATTTTACTTCCAAGTTTAAAATTGCTTTGGGATTTTTTCAGGGCAATATAAAGCTAGTACGATATAAAATAGTCAATAGTCATGTTTTTGTAAAAAATGCACTTGGTCACTTTCTCCTGTACGATATGAAATATTAATGTACATAAATAAAACCACGAAAAGTGGTCTTATACTAGTGTTTAACAAGTGTTGATTTAAATCATTATGTTCTTTCACAAAGCTAATGCCAAATCGATAAATATTATGACATGTTTATAGATTTGCCGTTCAATTTGTAGAACTCCATTTGAATTAAATATTAAAATACATCACTGATTTTTCGAGTCCAGTAAATTGTGTTTTAATGTTAAAAAATACATAAAAATATATTATGTAACTATTTTTTTGCCTTTTTATGGCATTTTCAAAAGAATGTGTAAAATATTTTGACTTGTTTTGACATTTTAACAAAGACGATTAAGAAAAAAGATATCGGGGTGCTTACAAAGCTTCCAACTCGTCATAAACTGGTTTAAAAGTGATCGCTTTTTGCACGTGTAACATTTTCCATTCCACCCATAGTTGACAGCCACATTTTTTTAAATGGTATTTTATTAAATGTTTATGTTTTTCTTTCAATTTGTTATTTGATCGAATCTTCTTATAAATCTTTGTTCTTCTCTTTACCTGTCATATCTGCGTTTGCATAAAAGCACAGGCGAGCGTTTTTTATTTAATCTGGAAAAATGTCAGTGGCGACACTTGAATAAAAAAAGTGACAATATAATGTGTGCACCTGTTTTAAAAACTATGAAATAAATTAATAAAATTCATTTAGATTCAATTTTATTGCACTCTGCAAATATTTTTTTAAAATACAAATTTCAAATACATATTTTTCAATCCTTTTCGCCTATTTATTTATTGTATTTATTAATTTAAATTTCTGCTATACCCTTTATTTATATCCTAAATCCTGTGAAGGTTCCTCAACGCAAAACAATTAACTCAAGTTTTGATCCGCCCTGTGTTGTAAATTTTGATGGAATGACAGTTAACATGTTAATTAAGCGGTTTTGATACCGTCATATAATCCTTGTGAATAATTTAATACACAAACAGACAGGTGAGTTTAGATTATTTATCGATTTAGGATTGGTATATGTTATAATGCATCGTGTGTGTATATATATATATAACGTGGTAATATTTTCCTTTTGAAAATTAAGTGTAAATAATATGTAAAGTGGGTGTATAATAATAAAATAAACAATGTGTTGCTTTGTAATTAAAGTTTATTCTTAATTTATCTTTATAATAATTTTTATATCTATCTATCTATCTATCTATCTGATTCTGACAGTCAATAATATTATCGGAAGTCTTTTGTTTTATTCTGAGCGACGCATGCGGCATCTGGTGGTAGAACTGTTTTATGTAGGTACTTTTTGTAAGTACTTAATAAAATGTATAGGTAGGTACCTAGTTATTTTATTACATCTCCCCCCTTGGGGATGAAAATTCATAGTAAAATTTTCACTCGTCCTCCGGATCATCTTCTTGTAGTGAAGGGACTGGTATAAGTTTAGTGATATGATAAAGTTTTTTTTTTTTTTTCTTTCTTTCTTTTTTTTCCTTCTTTTTTTTCTTTTTTTTTCTTTCTTGTTTTTTTTTCTTTCTTTCTTTTTTTTCCTTCTTTTTTTTCTTTTTTTTTCTTTCTTGTTTTTTTTTCTTTCTTTCTTTTTTTTCCGTTCTTTTTTCTTTCTTTCTTTTTTTTGTATTTTTTTTTCTTGACCCTTTTAAAGTAGACACAGTTTTTTTCAATCCATTTGTTTTTTTCTTTTGAATTCCTTCATTTTTATTCAGATCTCTTAAAGTATCTTCTAATATAACCAAATGTACAACTTTTAATTGTTCATCTGCATTTTCATTCGATTCTAAAACTGGATTCCTGCTTAGACAATCTACTTCTAAATTCTTCTTTCCTGGAGTATATTTTGTTTTATATTTTGTAGTATTTTTTTCTACTTTTTTTTTATTTTCATTCTTCAAGCACTGTTTCTGTGTTATTTGTATGTCTTCATTTTTATTCTGATCTTTTAAAATATCTTCTAATTTAACCAAATTTACAACTTTTAATTGTTCATTTGCATTTTCCTTCGATTCTAATACTGGATTCCTGCTCACACAATCTGCTTCGAAATTCTTCTTTTCTGGAGTATATTTTATTTTATATTTTGTAGAAATTTTTTTCACATGATTTTTATTTTTAATTTTATCACTAGTTCTTAAATTTCCACGTCTTCTTTGATTATCTTCTAATCGTTTTCTTTGATCATCTTCTAATTTTTCTCTCTCACTCCGAACATATTGTAGTAATTGTTTTAATACATCTAATGTTTCATAATCCATTTCCAATTAACAAAATTGTCGTTTTATAACGTGGTAATATTTTCCTTTTGAAAATTAAGTGTAAATAATATGTAAAGTGGGTGTATAATAATAAAATAAACAATGTGTTGCTTTGTAATTAAAGTTTATTCTTAATTTATCTTTATAATAATTTTTATATCTATCTATCTATCTATCTATCTGATTCTGACAGTCAATAATATTATCGGAAGTCTTTTGTTTTATTCTGAGCGACGCATGCGGCATCTGGTGGTAGAACTGTTTTATGTAGGTACTTTTTGTAAGTACTTAATAAAATGTATAGGTAGGTACCTAGTTATTTTATTACATATATATATATATATATATATATATATATATATATATATATATATATATATATATATATATATATATATATATATATATATATATATATATATATATATATATATATATATATATATATATATATATATATATATATATATATATATATATATATATATTTAAACTACTACTACTACTACTCCTACTACCATCACACCGTTTCCCCGAAGGGGTAGGCAGAGAGGATGGAACGCCACACTCTTCTGTCCTGACATACACTCCTCGCCTCATTCACATCCATACATCTAGTCATACACGCCCTCCGATTACGCAGACTTTTGACACCGCTAGATTTTAGGTTCTGATTGATCTGATCGTGCCAAGTCTTTTTCTTTTTCTTTTTTATTTTATTTATTTACATTTATATATATACATATAAATATATATATATATATATATATATATATATATATATATATATATATATATATATATATATATATATATATATATATATATATATTTACATATATATATTTATATATATATATATATATATATATATATATATATATATATATTTATATGTATATATATATATATATATATATATATATATATATATATATATATATATATATATAAATATATATATATATATAAATATGTATATATATATATATATATATATATATATATATATATATATATATATATACATATATATAAATATATATATATATTGTATATCTTTAGATAAACAATAAAATAAGCGTACATTTTTCCAACATATGAATTAAAAACGAATAAATGAAATATATATCTATATATATATATATATATATATATATATATATATATATATATATATATATATATATATATATATATATATATATATATATATATATATATATATATATATATATATATATTTCATTTATTCGTTCTCTTGTTTCATTTTATTTTTAACACATGTAAAGTTAGATAGATGGTTACCTTACAAGAGGTCCCGCGTTCGATTCCCAGGGGGGGTCAAAAAAATATTGGTGATTTTTTCACTCTAATATTTATTCAATATTACCTGAATAGTATTTACCAATAGTACCTGAATAAGCCCCCCCGGCTGATCACCTTTCCTTCATATGTTAACGATCAAAATAACACTGTATTTATATGATGCAGTGTCCTATGCACCGTCGGGTGCGGTTAAGGGTTGAAGAAGAAGAAGAAGAAGAGTTGTAAAATAAGTAGAAATTATTGCTTTATTAATTGATTCGGCAGTCACTTTGTATTAATATCTATCCATTAAGTTTTTCTTAGTAATTACCACTTTAAATTTTAAGATATTGGTTTTACCAGATAAAATAAAATTTAAAAATAAAATGAAACAAGAAGTATAATTCATATGTTGGAAAAATGTACGCTTATTTTATTGTTTATCTAAAGATACATCCTTACCTTAAATTATCTTTCACTAAATTTTCAAATCCTTCTCATTTTAAATTGACATCTAACACAGATGAAGAAAAGTTTGCAAGTCCAAGTATTTACAGGGTTAACACCTGTCAAAGGCAAGTTTAAGTGATCACTTTGTGTACATGAAGCATTTACTATTATACCTATGATTGACAACCATACTACTAAAAATTTTGGAACTCCTACATTTATCATTAACTCATGACTCGATACAAAACTTTTATTTAGCAGAAACCCTTTTATTTGTATGCAATGTACAAAGTGACCACTTAACCAGCCTATGACAGGTCATAAGCCCTGTTAATGCCCAGACTTCCACATTCATCGTCATCTTTGTTGAGATGTTAAAAATGTGGAGAAAAATGTAGAGATACTCCAAATTTGTTAATAAGTATTTGGACACACTCAAAATGTTGTGAAAGATTAACGTAAGGCACCTGATAACGCCCCAGAACGAAAATCTTAGTTTCATTCTTTACATTCTAAAAAATATCAAACAAATTCTAAATTCCCGCTATTCCTCTAATTTTTGTTTTTCTTTTCGCCGAAAAAACTACGCGACAATTTGAAATTACAAAAATTGAAAATATGCCTTTAACAAAGGTTTTCACGAGCCAAGTTTCCCTTTGAGTATCAGTATTTTCGGCTAATTCCAAAATTGCGTTTGTTCTTTTCACAACATTAAGGACTACACAAAGGATAAGAGGGGTCCGGGAGGGTTAAGGGTAGGGGCGAGGGAGTGAGAGGGTGAGTTTGAAAAAAAAAGAGAAATAAAGCTATTTTAAATGCGGGCAGGAGGGAGAAAACTTTCTTAATAAAAATCTGCAAGAATGTTTTGAAAGAAAAATTATATCACCAGACCCGGTTGAAGCGGATTTGTGCCTCCCCGCAGAAGAAAGGGTGATTTATCCCGTTAGGGGTGGTTTATAAAAATGTTTTTCACCACTTTATTTTAAAAAAAATTATTTTTTCATATAATTATTCCTTGAGTCATAATAAAAATAATAAAACCCTTATTCGCACTCCGATGGGTGCAATCACTACAACAGCATACAAACAATACTACACATCACAACCATAGCACTATTAATTTTATTATTTTTATTTATTCTGTCAAACAATAATTATAACAAAATAATTAAACCCTTATCCGCACCCCAATGGTGCATAGGGCACTGCATTATATAAACGCAGTGTTATCTTGATTGTTTATACATGAAGGAAAGGTGATCAGCCCTCCGCTTCAGGTACCAGTCCAGGGTAATATTGAATAAATAATACAGTGAAAAAATCACTTATATTTATTTAACCCCCCTGGGAATCAAACCTGGGACCTCCAGAACGGTAGCCGAGCGTGCTGACCATCACAGTACGGAGGATTCATAAAGAATTGGGATTATTTTTTCAGGCGCTCTATTCCTAATTAATGCTTACACCAAATTTCATGCCAACATTAAAAATTTAATACGATATTTTTTAATGTTTTCATGAAAGATATTCACGTGCATTTTTTTTAATATGCACGTTTATATATTAACAATTAATTGTTTTGTTCTTAAAGTGAAATAAAATATTTAAAAAAGTAATGCGTGATTGTGAAAATGTTTGTACCTTGCCAAATAATAAAATATTTTTTCAACATCAACAAGGTTCTTTGGACATCTCAAAAATTTGAGCAATGTTAATGTCAATCAAAAATACTGAAAAATGGATTTATTTAAAGTAATCGCTTAACCAGCCTATGACAGAACGTGAGCCCTGTCAATACTAAGACTTTCATATTCTTCTTCATCTATTTCGAGATATCAAAAAAAGTTAAAACTTTTTATTTAAAAAAAGCATTGAAAAACTGATCCTTCGCATAATGGGTGTTGTTTGAAATGAAAGCCTACAAACCGTCTTTCCCTGGGGGGGGGCAGGTTTTTAAAAGTTTCATCATGACGCCTATTGCATACGACACACGAGTGGCCTTGTTATTGTATACGTATGTTTAAATTTAAAACCACAATAAAAGTTTTTACATATCACACGACAATGTTCCTACACGATACTGAACGAATATATCTTGTGTGCTGAGACTGTACAAAGCACTGAACATATGGGCATATGTACAAAAACTATACAAGTATTAAGTCGTAATACTGAAATAAACACACGTTGATGTATGAAAAAATAAAATAAAAGCATTCTAGAAAGGACTGTAACGTTGAGTTTGAGATAATTAAATGGATTTAGATTTTTTAGGTGTAATTGTCTATAAGACTGTAGATAAAAACGTGTGTAAAGTGTGTTTTTTTACCAACATAAATTATTAAAGTTTATTTATTGTCCACCTCCGTAGTATAGTGGTTAGCACGTTCAGCTACCGTGCAGGAGGTCCCAGATTTGATTCCCAGGGGGGTCAAAATAAATATGCGTGATAGTCACTCTCATATTTATTTAACATCACCCTGGACTAGTACAAGAAGCACGGGGCTGATCACCTTACCTTCATGCAATTATCAATATAGATAACACTGCTTTGTTACGATGCAGTGCCCTGTGCACCATTGAATGCGGATAAGGGTGATAAAAAAATTAATTCACAAGTCGTTAGCCCTATTAATCTCCAGACTTTCATATTCTTCTTCATATATTTTGAGATGTAAAAAATATAGAGAAATAAAAGACAAAATTTAAATGGTACCACCATTAATTCGTTCAATTAGGTTGACATTGTATCATATGACTATGTATCTCACGAATTATCTACATGATTACATCCCTTGTTGCCACTTGTACCCACATATGTATATACTTCAATTTTCACCACTAAAGCCAGACTAAAAGCGATATTGTGTTTCTATTATCAGTAGTCTGGTCTCCTCTAAAGTATGTCCTGTATTGTGTCACTAATAAAAGCCGGTCCGTCAGACGCTCTCAAAGGAAATCGAGGCCAAGTAATAGTTGCGTACTAAATTATTGAATGGTTTGAATCGATATTACAAGCGTGTTACAATATGAGGGCCTTCATCACTTTACAGACGTAACGTAACGTAGTAAGTAACATTCACCAATTCTACACATGATTGACAACTTCGGTTCTCAATTTTTTGGATATATTGATCAAACTCGTAACACACTATGTGCGATAATTAAAATGTAACTTTGTTTTAAAATCACTATAAATATGTTATCATAACTTTATAATAATATCTACCGGTTTCGAAGCTAACTGCTTCATTATCAATACTGATTTATACTAGAACACTATCTACTTAACAAAATTCAAAATATTTTGACGGTTAGGCATGAGCTTGGGTAGATCTCAAAAAGCTTTATTTTTTGTGTTGATTGGCAGTCAGTCAAAAGGGATCAGGGATGATAAGTGATTGGAAACATATTTAATAACGGCCTTTTAGAAAAATCATTTACTTGTGTATTTATTAATTGTAAATTATTATTATTATTTTTTTTTAATTTCTAATATTTCAAAGTTATCTAAAAGTTATCTTTAGAAAAATATATTAATAGTGATTAAATATATTTTTCTTAAGATAACAGTTTAAGTACTAACTTTGTGATTTTCCATGTTATTATTAAAACAAAGTTACATTTTAATAATAACATGGAAAATCACAAAGTTAGTACTTCAAATATAAATTACATTTTCGCAAGTTTACTTCAACGTTCTACTATGGAATAAGAAGAGCTTTTAATAAACAGAGACTCTCAATTTATATGTGAGGTCTGAATCCTGGATTATATTTAAATATAAACATACTTGAGGAACACTTAAAAACGTCATATTCATTTTATTTCATTTTATAATTTGACCACTTAATTTATTTATAACATATTAAGTGTGTCCAAATACTTGTTCACAAATGTGGATTATCTCCAATTAGGAGTTATTTTTACATTTTAACATTCATAAAATGCACAGATGGCTCTCATTAACCCATACACGAATCGTAATATATTTATTCATTTATGGTTCTCAAACAATGAAAAACACATAACATAAAATAAAATACAGAACAATATACTTCGTTTAAATGTTTTTCGTAAAAAAGAAGAGAATACAACAAATTGACAGAAACAATTAAAAGGACAGGTTAAATACATATATTTAAAAAAAAATGTGGACGTAAAAAAAGAGTAATAACAATAAAAGTAAAAAAAAAAATAGATGTCAAAATTAGGATTGAGGTTGAAAATTAAACATTATGTTTCAATTCAATTTATGTAAACATGAGTTCAAAAACATTAAGTAGTGTAGTTATCAATCATAATGATCACTAAACCAGCCAATGACAGGTCATATGCTTTATAAATACCCAGACTTCCACATTCTTATTCATCTTCGTTGAGATGTGGAAAATAATAAAAAAAAATTTTTTACAATTTTATTTATCACTTTTTTATATAAATTATCGTACCAAACGGATACTCCCGTTGTAAAAACTCACACAAAGACAATTTTAAATCGTAAGTTGCAAATTTTCTTCGTTAACCGCATGTTCAGAAATTTTCAAATCTATGTGGAAATGTCAAAGAACAAAATTACACTGGAATATATTTATACCGTGTCGCAATCATACCGATAACTTTGTACTTTCTTTGTTCTGTGAACCGTAAATTCCTAGTGAGGCCTATTCAACATTCACGACGTCGATACGACTCACCGCCCTGAACACACATTCAATGGCACTTCTAAATAATTAACCTGTGCGACCTATCGACTAGTGCATGAGCCTGAAATCTTACAATTCCGGTTAGATGAATAGTTGGTAACCTTCGATGTTATTAATCGCCTTTGTCACCAATTAAGTAAAGTTAAATTTAACTGGGAGCGTAACTTATCAAGCATACGAGAAAATATTTCCGGAATTCTTACTACTTCCTGTAAGAATAATTCCTACTGTAGCCTGTTTGTACAATATAATATCAAAATATTATTTAAATATTAAATTTTACATCAAACACCGATTTTTTTGGTCTACTAACTTGTATATTATTTTTAATTAGTGTTTTACTTAGTAAATACCACTATTACTCAAAAACTACTGTGACACGTGTTTCGATGCATTCCGCATCATTTTTAAACACCGTATGATAAAATGATGCGGAATGCATCGAAACACGTGTCACAGTAGATTTTAAGAAATAGTGGTATTTACTAAGTAAAACATTAATTAAAAATGGATAGATTTTACCACAAAGTGACTGCCGAATCAATTAATGAAAAAATTGTTTATTATTGATAAAAAAAAAACACAGAAAAACATTTTTGTAACAAATGAATCAAACCCATGTTCGAAAATGCCATAAGTTGGTAAAACGATTGTCACAAAATTGATTTTTATGTGTTTTTTTCTACAATAAAATACAACTTAGAAGACTTTATCAGTGTGTGATTTAACATTTCATTTACAAATTAAAATACAGTTCCACAAATTAAACCTCAAATCTTTAAACAATTAATAATAATATTAATTAAATATACCCTGAAAAGAGCTGAAGTCGAGTAAGTAACCAAAAAATCCAATACATAGAGTTCATTACACAAAGGTCTCTGCTAATATAAAAAAAAACTAAATTCAACTATAAATGCTATCGAAAATGAAGCATGTTTAATATAGTGTTAATTGAAACAAAAATATATCTTCCATAATTTGAGCCCATACGCGATCATATTGTGAACACGTAAGCCCTTTTCATCAGACTTTCATATTCTTCTTCATCTATGTTGAGATTTCAATAAAAACTACTCTTCAAAGTAGACAAACCCAGAATTTTTCAACAAAGCTTAGGACACACTCACAATTAGAATTTGTGAGGGTTCATTTTGTGTTTAGTAACGAAAGTGATATTTAAAATAAGTATTAAAAATATTACATGTACATAAATAAGACACAATCTTTAAATGGGTAAAATGATAACTCGGTTATGAATAACGAAAGATAATGTTAGATACTACAAGACAAATGTACGTTTACTCAATAAAATACCAGCCTAGATGGGACGAGGTTAAGGCTGTATCTCAGATATTGAAATACTGTATTTTCCTAAAATAATTTGTTTTCGATGTTATTCGAAATTCGGTCTGGGACTCGTGTTGGCTCCGTACAGTTGGCATAAATATTCGCTAGGCATTGTAAAACTACCGGTGAAGTTCCTTAGAATAACCGGAGTAATACATTATCGGAAAATTTGCTTCGGAAACACATTACGCCCTTGAAACTCACGGCCAGGAGTACGAAGCGCCCGGAACGACAAATTTCGTTCGGGAAGGTTCTTCCCAGATTTAGGTAAAGTTCGAAAGTCAATTTATATTTCGGAATTCCAAAGCAAATCACGTATAACGGAAATATATCACGTAATAGTGACCGTTCGGGAAAATGCTCCGAAACGTTTTTTCCGTCTTGCGTTTTTAAATTGGTAAATGAAAACGTATCCTGAAATTGGTTTTCGCTTTAATAGAACTATTAATAAATCACTTATTCGAACCAGTGGCGTATACTTTGTTTTATTTTTTGTAATTTTTATTTATTTGAAATAAATTTAATTTATTTTTTGACATCTCAACACAGGTGAAGAATAATATGAAAACTGGGCTTACGACTGTCATAGTTTTAGTTAAGTGATCATTCTACAACATTCACCTATTCTGCCTATGATTAACAACCCCACTAATTTTTGGAACTTCTCGATATATTGATCTAACTCATAACAGAGTATGTGCAAGTTCACAACAGCCATCTATGCTGGAATGAAGAAATCTTTTAAAAAGCAGAAAATCTTTCTATTTGTATGTAAGGTCCGAATCCTGAATTATATTCACATACTTGAGAAACGCTTGAAAACATTATTTTAAATTTATTTATTTACAACATTTTTATTGTGTCCAAATACTTGTTCACAAATCTAGATCATCTCCAATTAGGAGTTATTTTTTACATTATTTTTTGACTTCTCATCATAGATCAAAAGGAATATGGAAGGTCTGGGCATTTACAATATAATAATAAAATATTTCAAACGTCTTACGACCGTCATAGGTATGGTAAGGTGATGATTAATGAAATTTATATTAAAAAAACAAATACTCAAATACAAGCGTTTCATTAAAAATATCAATGAATAAATTATATGTATTTCTCAACTATTCGATATTGGGAACTTGTGATTCTAGATCGTCAAATATTTAGTGGTCAGTAAATTTAGCGATTATTTACTGTTTTACCTACATCTGACCTGACCCGGTGACCTTTGAATCGGCCAACAATATCCGACCAATTCTAAAACATAAATAGTCATTAGACCCGTTAGCAGTAATCAGCTGAAGGTCGAAGAAGTTACTTGGCAATTGTATGATATTGTGTGATAGCAATATTACATTCTAAGCAGATCTTTCCTTACAACTTGAAGACTTAATTACAAGTTAATAGGAAACAGAACTTAGGCATACTTACTTACGTATCAGCAAGTTTCCCTAGAGCAAGGATGGTGAACCTATGGCAGGCGTGCTAAAAGTGGCTCACGAGACGATTTGGCATGACACGCGAATGAAGAGAAAAAAATATAAATTATTAAGACTTACAGACAAAAGTACTACTGCTTGTATTTTGTTAAAAGCTACCAGCTATGAGCCTGATATAAAAATATTCTCAATATTAATCATATTTTAAGCATGTACTTTATGGTTAGTCGTGAAATATATAAAATTTGGCATCTAGCATCCACAAAAATCTCAACAATAATGAAGTTTTAATGGTTTTACATTTTTTCGATAAAGTCTTTATTTTATTTATTTCTTTTATTTTGCCATTGATAAGTACTTAATTATGTTTTCGATGTATTATGCTTTGTTTGTATTAAAAAAAAGGAACACAAATATTTGATGCATATTTATTTCCATGGCATGTGGCACGCGACATATTATTATATTGAATCAAAATATATTTGGCACACAGGCTCAAAAAAAATCGCCATTGATGTACTAGAGTATCTAGCTTTATACTACTTTATATTTTTATACAATAAACCAGTGACGAAGCTCATTTTTTTCAATCGTGGAAGCTGTAGCTTATTTTGTGTAATAATTTGCATTGTTAACTTTGTAGTACGGTAATATAACACTTTTTATATCATTTATCGATTCTATTGTGAAAATTTCAATGCTATTACACAAAGTAAACAATGAATGATAAGGAGAGTGTTAAATTAAAGTAGCAATATTTAGCACAGTAAATGATTTTACACATATCAAACCAGTATTTTTCAGATTCTTTGTGGCACATTTTATAAACTTTAAAAAATTAATTAACATTGTTTTCACCATTTTTTTAAATAGTGGTGAAAACAAAGTTAATCAATTTTATAAAGTTTAAAGAGCAGATTTTTCTCCTTCTATGTATGTAGAAATATCAACTCTTAATTAATTTATTGATTTGGCGTTGAATTTGTAGAACTCCATTTTAATTTATCTTTTAATTGTAAATCAAACACAGATTTTTTTTAGTCTACCCACTTATTTATTGTTAAAATACAAGTATTTTATTTTATGTGTTTTTTTAACAATAAAATATAATTTAGTACACACAAATAGATTTGTGTTTGATTTAACAATTAATGAATGAAGATGATGACAATTAATGAATGATTAATTAATTCTCAGAAGAATGTGCGACAAAACGATGTATGATAGATGTACGAATAGTGAAATGAGGAAGGAATGCAAAGCTGAGATAAGCATTATCGATAAAATTAAGAAAGGTGTGTTGAGATGGTTTGGACATGTAGAACGAATGAGTGAGGAAAGAACGGTAAAACAAATTTATGAGGCGAATGTTAGCGGGAAAAGAAGCAGAGGAAGACCGAGAAAAATATGGCACGATCAGGTATGCCAAATACTTGAAAGTGGTGAGGTTAGGAGTCGTAACAATCGGCAGGTATGAATGAGGAGATGCATGAACGTGGAAGAGGCGAAGAATGTTTGCAAGGACAGACAAAGACTCTATTCTTTCTGCCTACCCCTGCGGGGAAGCGGCGTGATGGTTAGTTAGTTAGTTAGTTTTTACACAAATTATCTTTTATGTTGAAAAACATAGACTTTTGAATAGGTATTTAGACACATTCTTAATGTTGCGATACACAATAATGGTCGAATTAAAATACATAATTTATGTTTTCAGTAGTATGTTAATAATTCGGAAAGAATCTTGGGTACGTTTCATAAGAATCGCTGATTAAAAAAGCCTACTTAACTCAAAGACACATGCTACAGACAACTCATATGTAAAAATAAAGTAGCGATAAAAGGATAAATTATATAAGCAAGTTTTAAAAGTGTGGCTGTCAATAATTTCTTTATTTATTTATTAAAATTTCATGTACAGAAAAGAAATAAGTACATTGGCGGGCTTATAGCTAAAAAGCAATATCTTCCAACCAACCAAAAACAAACCATTGATATTCATCAAAACGTTTGATACCATATATAGCTGTTTGCAATCAGAGGCTAGATAGTGCTTAAAAAGATGATAAGAAATAGGACAAAGGTAAAGGGTAGTTTAGGAAAGGAGGTAGAGGGAAAAAATAAGGGAGGAGGTTTGATGGACAGTTAGGATTCTAATGATAAATAGGAATGTCTCAGACGGTAAATTATAGGTAAATTGGTGAATATTACACTCTATAATTTAATTACTTAAACCAGCCTATGATTGATCGTTAGCCCTGTTAATACCCAAAGTACCTTTTATTATCTTTGTTGAGATATTAACATTTGACTAGGCTTTAATATATATTTTATAATATTTAAATACAATATATTATATAAGTAACGTAGTTGTACATGCTAATAAATATATAAAAATATATAAAACCCTTATCCGCACCCCAATGGTGCATAGGCCACTGTTTCATATAAACGCAGTGTTATCTCGATCATTTACACATGAAGGAAAGGTGATCAGCCCTCCGCTTCAGATACTAGTCCAGGGTAATATTGAATAAATATTACAGTGATAAATCACTTTTATTTATTTGACCCCCCCTGGGAATCGAACCCGGGACCTCCATAACGGTAGCCGAGCGTGCTGACCATTACACTACGGAGGCGGATATAAATATAAATATGTCCACCTCCGTAGTGTAATGGTATGTATAAATAATGCCCCATGCGCAATTCAGCGTGGATAAGAAAAATACTTTTCTCTGATTCAGGGCCTTTTCAAAAATTATTCGTCTCCATCTTCGTCGTATTTACAATAATTTGCTTTATGCCATATAAATTATCCTAACTTTTCTGCTTACACTTATCCCTGTAGCAATTCTTTCATCCATTTTCAGCTGAAAATCTCTCGTTTATTACGGAGCTGAAAGTTAGTTACACAAGTGGTCCCTAATTGAGGCAATGAATTTTTCTTTCAGAGCTTATTTCAGTGGTATTCTTAATTCAACATCCGCCGTTACTTCGGGCACTAAGTTTTGCGTATAAATGTATTTTGCATCTTTAAAATATTTTATCTAAACTCTACTAAATTCTTTATTGTTGTTATAATAAACTAAATCTTATTAGTTTTGATCACAATTGAAGACTTGTCTCTTTATTGTTGTTATAATAATCTAAATCTGATTAGTTTTGATCACAATTGAAAACTTATCTCTTTATTGTTGTTACAATAAACTTAATCTTATTTGTTTTGATCACAATTGAAAACTAATCTCTTTTTTATTTTATTTATTGTTTCGGCATTAACTTTGTGGTAAGACATGTTACAATGATTTAAGAAAACATTTGTTTTTTACCACTTGAGTTTTATTATAGACTGCATGTTTCAGAAGTTAAACTTCCATCATTCAGGTCTGTATAATAACTTAAACATAATTTGTAATTTATGTTTTTTTAAATGTTCAAGTACTATCTGCCCACTGATTGCAAACGGCTATATATGGTATCAAACGTCTTGATCAATATCACTAGTCCATCTTTGGTCGGTTGGAAGATATTACTTTTTAGCAATAAGCCCGCCAACGTACTTTTTATTTTCTGTACATGAAGTTTAAATAAATGAAATAAATAAAATAACTCAACTGTTACTATACAGACCTGAATGATGGAAGTTTAACTTCTGAAATATGTAGTCTATAATAAAACTCAAGTGGTAAAAAACAAGTGTTTTCTTTAATCATCATCTCTTTTATATCTCGCAGTTTTTAATTAAATTAAAATGATTTTTTAAAGCCTTCTTCATTCAAGCAATATTTCTTCATTCATTTTCGTGAAGTATTATTTATTGATGACACTTATATCAGCTTTTAATTTTAACATTTGGATGATATAAAAACTAACAAGCAGGGGTGAGTAGAGAAAATAAAACACTATACCAATCCGCAAACAATATTCGTCTCTCTCATGAATGCATTTTCTTTAACATGCTAATCTCTCTCTCTGGAGTATAACAAAGTTGGTTTGTAGTACAAAACATAATATATTACAATTTTTAAAAAAGGGGGTAAAGCGCCCTTCAGGCAATATTTTGTCGAAAGGACTCGGTATGAATAATAAATCATAATAATAAAACCCTTATCCGCACCCCAATGGTGCATAGGGCACTGCGTCATATAAACGCAGAGTTATCTTGATCGTTTACACACGAAGGAAAGGTGATCAGCCCTCCGTTTCAGGTACCAGTCCAGGGTAATATTGAATAAATATTACAGTGAAAAAATCACTTATATTTATTTGACCCCCCCTGGGAATCGAACCCGGGACTTCCATAACGGTAGCCGAGCGTGCTGACCATTACACTACGGAGGAGGACAATAAACCATATATTATATTGCAGCCATCTCAACAAAAATAAAATAAATGTCTCGGTACTGATAGAGCTCAAAAGCTGTTAAAGGTTCAAGTAGTCACCACAAAGACATGTAAAAATCAACATTTCACCACACTATTCAAATTTTGTAAGTGAGTTCTTGGTACCATCAATAGTCGAGTTAAGTTAGCTTTTTTATTTTAGTAGAGCTGAAATATATGTCAAAATAAATCTGATCTCTTTTTTCATATTAGGAAAACATGATTTTTAATTATTATTTAAGTTATATTTAACCAGTTTTTTTTATCTGTTCACAAGTTGTTAATTTTAAGTACTGAATTGACATTTTATTTCACGTGTGAGTTCTTAGAACCATCTTTTGTTGACTATATATTTAGTAAAAAAATTACTAGATGTGTAAAACATGACTTTTAATCTTCATTTAGCCATTTTATAGTCAACGTATTATCAATTACTCCAAAATATTTTTACTGAATTTATTTAAATACTGTTTACGTCAAAATGTATATGCATTTGCTCTCGAGCGAACATTACAAAATAATGATGTTTCCTAATAGAAGGAGCGGATGTTACACGTTTTGCAGCTAACCAGGCGCCAGGCCATGACAAGATACCAAGAGCTTGGAATCGAAACAACGTAATCAGAATTATTTCAAAATTATACTAGAATCTTATATTGGTAAATATTATTAAAAATCATATAAGTAAGGAAAATACATTGTCGCTCCATAGCGACTGAATTTAAAAATGACGTATATTAATAATAAATTGATAATCGAGTGTATTTTTGACTACTTATGTGATTATTTTTTGACATCTCATCTAAGATGAAGAAGAATATGGAAGTCTGGGCATTAACGGGGCTGACGACCGTCATAGGCTGGTTTTTATGATGGTCGTCAGCCCCGTAAATGCCAAGACTTCCATATTCTTCTTCATCTTTGATGAGATGTCAAATAATAATATGAAAATAACTCCTATAATTAGAGATAATCCAGATTTTGTGAACAAGTATTTGGACACACTCAAAATGTTGTAACTAAAGTGATTTATCGTTACATTTGATTCTCTCCGTAAAAAAGTAATGGTTTCATTATGACTTTATACTATTTTTTATAACAAACATATTAAAATTTCAAATTGCACTACTGAATGTACATTTACTTTGCTTATCATTATCAATCTTTCCATCCCTAGAAACCATTTTTTTCTAATTCAAAATAGTAGTAACTATTTTATATTTTCTATATCTACATTAGTTTCATTCAAAAATCATGACTTTGGATTTGTTAGCGTTAATCAGCAAAACATTCCTTGCACTCATAATAAAACATTGTTACCAGGTCTTGTGTATATCTTTAAAGGATTTCGACAAAAAAAATCGTGGAGAAAAATTAAAATTGCAAATATTATGAAAACATCTTTGAATTTTATACAAGGAAAAAGTAACCAACGCCAAACTTATTCAACTGACTGAATCCAGTTAAAATTATTATTTACAGTAAAATGACAGATACAAATGTCAATATACAGTAATTTAATAAGAGACAAAATAAAAGTAGATGATCTGTTTTTGATGGAAAACGAGACTGCCGTGGCTTCAGAATACACGTCACTTTACTGAAAACGAAGGAGGATAGGACTGGACTACACAAGACGCGTATTGAAAACGATTTTTTTTTAACTATCAAAAATTCAAATAAAAATGAATTTCGATGTACTTTTACATGTTTTCGCTTACGGTGTTTTGAAAAGGCGCTCCGTTACTGCAGCGGAGGTTTCGGCGCGAATTATTCCTGTGGAATTTCGGCACCATTTCAACAGACGAATTTGCGGCGCATTTACAATCAGGACATCGCACTCCGACAGCTTCCTGGGTTGCCTACAATCGTGAATATTAATTATTTTTAATAAATAATCCAACGCTTTTCAATTCTTTACCGCGTTTGTCCCCAAAACTTTAAATATGAGTGAAATCCCAAAATATTTTTTCTGAGTATGAAATGGTATTTACTTTAATTACGATTTACGTCTAATGTTTATTTATATGCATACGTTCTCAAGCAAACATTACAAAATAATGATGTTTTCAAATTGAAGGAGCGGATGTTACACGTTTTGCAGCTAACCAGGCGCCAGTCGCAGTTACGCCAAAATATTTTTAGTCCATAAACAATGCATCATTGTTAAAAGTTTCATTTTCAAAACAAGCTTGTTTTTTAACTATCTAACTAACAAACTACCACGCCACTTCCCACAAGGGTAGACGGAGAGAGTAGAATGCCACATCAAACTGTCTTCGAAAATAATATTCTTCCAGAATCCTCTTCTACATTCTTGCCATACATATTCGCATAATTTTTGTTTTTGTATCACTAGAATTTCACTAGAGGCATGGTGAGGTTTTTATTGGACTGAAGCTCTTATATTTGTATGTGAGGTTCAAATCTTTGATTAAAATCACATACATGAGAGACACTAGATAATATCCTTAACATAATAATTTTAACATACAATTTCACCAGATAATTTATTAACAACATTTTGAGTGTGTTCAAATACTTGTTCACAAATTTGGATTATCTTCAATTATTGTAGTTAATTTTTTTTTCTTTATTTTTTGTGAACAAGCATTTGGACACATTCAAAATGTTGTTAATAAATTATTTCGTGAAATTATAAGATTTATGTATCATATAATTATTAAATAATATGATAAATAAGTCCTATATTTGGAGTTAATCCAGATTTGTGAACAAGTATTTAGACACACTCAAAATGTTGTTTAACTATTTTGAAATGTGAAATATACTCGTAAATACGAGTATCTACTGAACCAATATCTCCGTTTCCTCATCATTCAAACTTGTGATTCCACTTTCTTATTCTTCTTATCTGTTCTGTGTTTTACTGTGTATTCTTCTTCATGCGTCAAGATATCAAAAGAAAATGGCATTTTGGTATCGTCCTTATTTCAAAACACGAAAAGATGTATAGGCATCCCTTGATCCGGCGTTTGATGCTGTATTATTATGATATTATTACTAGAGTTCCTGCAGCATGGTCCCTGCATAACTAATTAAAGCCTATACGTAGAATAACATAGGACTTCAGGATACAGTAGAGGCGTAGTGTATGGAAGGCCCGGTTGAATGCATCTGCCGCTGCGTAGGTCTTTGGTGCTATTCAACGTCTAGTCGGTAATATCATAACATCGAATATTACACATAAATATTATGATTTCAAAATGGGCACTAAAATCCAAAATCACTCGCAAAAAATGAGGGCTAATTTGATTTATATTTTATTTGATTTATTTATGGTTCTCAAACAATGAAAAATATGTTACAATAAATGAAATACAGTGCAATACAAATTGTTTAAATGTTTTTCACCAATTAGATGAGAACACAACAAGCTTACAGAAACATTAAAGGTGCTAGTTAAATACATATATAAAGAATAGAAATTTAGTTTTAAAAAAAGGGTTATAACAATTAAAAGTAATAAAATAAAAAATTAAATTAAATTAAAATTGGAAGTTATAAATATACGTGAATTAAACTATGCTACATAATAATAATAAAACCCTTATCTGCACCTTAATGGTGCATAGGGCACTGCGTCATATAAACGCAGTGTTATCTTGATCGTTTACACATGAAGGAAAGGTGATCAGCCCTCCGCTTCAGATACCAGTCCAGGGTAATATTGAATAAATATGGCAGTGAAAAAATCACTTCTATTTATTTTACCCCCCTTGGGAATCGAACTCGGGACTTCCAGAACGGTAGCCAAGCGTGCTGACCATTACACTACGGAGAAAATGCTACATAAGGTACAAAAGTCAAGTCTCCAAAATAACAAGGGGATAGTTTCATAATATTTTAATACATGGTGTTGTTTAAATTTGAGATGAGGTATCATTCATTTTTATACTAAGTAATATGACATTCTGACTCTGACCTGCAATTTGGCTACATTAAGTGATTTTTCGCCCTCAAATAGTTTGTTTTTCGATATGATCAAAGAAAATAATTATAAATTATTATATTAGATTCAAGTTTTGTACTGACATTTCTTGGTGCATTTTAGTCTAGTCTGATGATGTCAGTTACAACGAAGCTCGGTTGCTGGTCAAATAAAATTGATGTGGAAAAAACACATAGTTGTTATTTTATTTCATTGCTCCGCAAAGTGTGTGCCGCGGCACACTGGTGTACCGTGGTGATTAGGTGGTGTGCCGCGGAAAAAGTCTAGTTTTGTGAGAATAATACAACTGCTCCAAATTTTTATTGCCTGTGCTCAAGTTAGTAGGCTCATATTTCGCATTGAACATAATATGTTAAATACATATGTTACCATAATATGGTAAATATGCACCTCTGAAATTTCTACATTTGGTAGGTGTACGTTCAATAGAAAAAGTTTGCGGATCACTGTTTTATTCTATAAATTATTTTGATCGTTGTATCATATGAATACAATATTTCGTCTGAAACATAGGTTTATTTACTAACGTTATGTATGTTTAATATTTTTTTCCATGTAATAAACACTGGATTATTAACCATATACAATTATACAACTTTGTTTTAACCACTTTTTATTATTAGCACACTTTAACCTATCGGTTTCAACAAGAACCTTGTCATCATCAGGGTTTATTAAATTCTAAAAGATTGAAATACTCTTAATTAATTACATTCCCTTACCAAAAACTTTCACACAAGGTTAAAACAAAGCTGTTTAAATTAATAAAGTTTATAAAATGTGCCACAAAGTATCTGCGAAAAACATTCAAGAAACTGGATTTTTAGCCTACAAATGATTTTTCCATATGATAGGTATCTTAACTTGAAATAAAACATTAAAAATTTTGTTTTTTATATGATGATAGGAGTTTACTCACCCGAAGGCTTACGACATGACATTTGGCTGGCTTTAGTGATCAGTTTATGCACTTGCGTAACATTTACTATTTTGGCAATTATTAAACATCAATATTGCTTTTATTATTTAAGGTTTTCTTTATTTAATGGTCTTCTATTTTTTTACTTGATTGATGGCATCACTATCAGCCGTGAAATAACTGCTCGCTTCTTTCATATACAAATGATTGATGTTTCATATCAAGTAAAGACATCTGTAATATTGATATATCATCTATGAACGAACAATCCGGCGTCTGGTGGAATAAATAAAATAAATTCTAAATTGTTTATAGTGTTTCATTTCATAAAAGCGTATAAAAACAAAATACACAATAACAATGTTAATTGTTATTATTATTTTTAAATTATTTTTTTGTTTGTAAAAAAAATAATACTTGACACAGGCAGAAACATCCTTTCACTGGGTGACAGTCAAAAAAATAATAAAATAAAATAAATTTAAAGTTAAAATGAAACGCTTTTGTGTTTTCTTTATTTGATGTATCAAACTATCAAAGCTCAATTGGTTACATATGAAAAAGAAACTATTACATAATTGGCTTATTTTTATACATTATTTTTAAAATGATACAATGCCAAAATATTAAAGAATAAAGTAGTTTTAAATTTTTAAAAACATGTTGGTAAAAATAACGATGAAATAAAACTGCAATGGCATAAAAAAAACAGAATTACAATATTGAAGGAGGGTTTAAAAATGTGTGATAAGGTGCCTGAATGTATGAATCTATGGTTACCTATAAAAAGAGACCAATATATAATATACTTATTGTAATTAAAATGTAAGTTTAATTTAAAATTACTATCAATATTTTATTTAAACTTAATTATAATGTCTACCGGTTTTGAAGCTAACCGCTTCTTTATCAAGACTGATTAATACTAGTATTAGTATCACCTAGTGATTTTAAAACAAAGTTACATTTTAATTATGCAATAAAATGGAAAAAAACAAAGTTTATGCTTTAAATATAAATTATAATATGCTTATTTTTATATTTAATTTTGTTAACGGTAAGATACCTAAATATTTAAAAAAAATTAAGGAATTTTTAATAAAATAGTCAAATACGTGTTACTAGATATAAGGATATCATAAAACTTCTATTTGAAAGAAACAGAATCGCAGAAATGTACTATGCATAAGAGTTTTAAAATATTTGATGAGATATAATCATGTATGTAGAATGAAAAGAGTCTGAAATAATTTAAAAAGAAACGTTTCGTGTGCTCTAAAAGGATTTAAATATGTAGAATGTAAATTGAGAGTAAATAATATTTTGTATTGATTGTAGCAACGTCAGCAGAATCTAGGATAAAAATATATAGTAATAGTATGTCCTGTTTATTCTGTATCCTTATCACGAATAGTATTTTTAAATAAAAATGTTTGTACCTACACAAATCTGGTGAATGTATATGTATATTTGTATACATTTGTATTGACCTGTGGTTTGGTCACGAAATACATATATAGACGAAAGGGCGAAGATTACACACGTTTGGGAAGATGAAACTTCTCAGATGGGATAATACGTCTCTGGTATATCAAATATGAGGCATTACAGTAGGTTTATAATGTACACGAATAACCACAAATCGAGGGTTTGAAAATTATTGATATTTAAAAAAATATTTTTATGCAAAATAATGTTGATTTTTTTAAAACATTTATAGCATTTTTTATCATTTGATTTATTCACAATATTTTTGGGTGTATCCTTGACAACAAATCTGGGTTTTCTGCACTTCAAAGTTCTTCTGAAGTTCTTTTTACATTTTTTTTGACATCAACATAGATGCATAAAAATATGGGAGTCAGGGTATGAACAGTGCTTATAAACTATCATAGGTGGTTTCACAATCACTAGCCATCAGCATCATCCGGAGGCTGTAACAAACCATGTCAAAATGAAATTTTATTTATCACTTTTTTGGGATATTTGCATGTACTTCCAAATAAAATGATATTTACTTAATAAAAGCTTTCTCAATCCAACAAAGATGGTTCCAGTGAACTCACGTATCATGAGATTAATGATATATGTAGGAGTTCCATAAATTTGAGTAGTGTGGTTGTCAATGTTGCACATGTGTAAAGTGATCACTCAACAAGGCTATGACATGTCGTAAGTCCTGCATCTTCTTCATATATTTATGATGTCAAACAACAACAAAAAACATCTGAATGCAGAATTATGAACTCAGATTTATGAACAAGTATTGTATTAAGACATGCTCAAAATGTTGAGTAAACTTTTTTTATACAAAAAAGTTTTTACAATATGTTTTTTTTTAATTGGACGCGAGTTTTGTCCCACCGTATGTGCATACATAAAACAACGCCTACGCCGGATAATGCCTGTCCCAAAATTGAGACCACACCTTTTAGCTAGCCGTGTTAGACTTAAGAACTGAGATATACGTGTGTGCAGAAGGCTTGGTTGTGCGCACCCTCAAAAAGAAACATGAGGTAGCCGAGAAGAGAATATCAACAAAATAAACTTGGGATTTCATATCGCTCACTCCTTTCAAGAACGTCATAAATCAAAAAACTTGATTTTTCAGGAGAACGTTTTTAAAGTTGAGAAATATAATACAATGTATTAAAAATAAATATGAAGCCACTTACTGAACTTTTTACTATGCAACAGATCTTTTTAGGTAAAACCTGAAAAAGGTTTTTTTCCATATGAAAAATATTTATTTTATTTGAAAAAAATAATTAAACAATACCTTTTCATCAAAATGCAAAAACAACATTTTCTGCCCTGTAGCGGGTAAATATTAAGTTTAAAATATGCCTCTTTTGATGGGATATAATACATTTTCTGGGCATTCCGAAAACATGCCCAACTTAAAATTTACGATTTTTGATTTATGACGTTCTTGAAAGAAGTGAGCGATATATTAAATTAAAAATAAGTTTTGTCAACATACAATGTGTTTCTGATATGTTTTTTTGTGTTATTTAGAAGAAAAACGCTCGAAAAATGCACCATCAAAAAAATTAAATTAAGTGTATCATTTTATTGTAATAATGATTAAGGAAACACTTGTTTTTATACCGCTTGAGTTTTATTAAAGACTACTAGTTTCGAAAGCTAAGTTTCCGTCGTCAGGTCTGAATAATAACTAAAATATAAAATGAAAATTGTTCTATAAACAAAGAGAGGGGTAAGTTAGGGGGAGGAGGTGAGTCAAAAATACATATTATTTTTATTATTTTTTTTAGTCATTTAAATTAAATTTGAAAACAATAAAATGCCCGAAAAAGACATAGGTACACGACTTAGTTTTTTTTGTCTTTAAATTAGTTGTGCGTTTTAGCAGGCTACTTTAAATTCAGTTTACAATTAAAATTTTAAATAAAAATCACTATTTAATGCCGTTTCATATTAAAAAAAACATTTCTTGATGGTTAACATTGTGTTTTTCAAACATTGTTTTTTTTATCCAAAATTATCACAACAAAGTGATAGAAATCGGGTCGACAAAAATCGCATGTGTCAAACATTTTGTGTAGTTTTAAGTGTGTAAATAGTGCTATGGTAGTAAAGGGTAGTATTGTTTGCATGCTGTGTTAGCAATGTTCCTTAAACCACTAGACATTTTTGGTGAGTGGTTTTACACTAATATTACTAACATTTTTGTAAAAAAAAATAAGTTATAGAAATCAATTATAAAACCCATGACCGAGTTTTTTGGGGTGCTTAGGATTTACAGATCAAAGAATTGGAGGATTGTGTAAGAGAATGGATTTGATTTCAAACTACAAGTCATAAATTATTGTAAAAACTCAGTTTTTGTTTTTTCTTCGGAATAATTATATGGTTGTGAAAAGAAGAGTTTTTGAAAGGTAAGGAGCTTAAAAAAAACATGTAAAAATATTTTTTCTGTATAATATTATCAAATTCCGTCTCCGTAGTGTAATGGTTAGCGTGTTTAGCTACCATGCTGGAAGCTCCGAGTTCGATTTCCAGGGGGGGGGGGTGAAAATAAATAAATGTGATTTTACTTTTTAATATCTATTTAATTTTATCCTGGAAGCGAAGGGCTGATCACCTTTCCTTCATGAGTTAACGATCAAGATAACACTGCGTTTATATGATGCAGTGCCCTATGCACCATTGGGTGCGGATTTAAAAAATTATAATATTCTCAAAAAAAAAATTTAATCCAATGTACATTATTAGAACAAAATTTTGCAGTCGTTCGTACAAGTGTGAGGAAATTTAACAAACGTAATCGCATTTTCCTTCATTAAATCGTCACTAAATGCTAATAATGTTGAAGTTCGGGGTGTAGCAAAAACGTTATTTAAGCCTCAGCGATTGGTCAAATAGATTGGGATAATATACCCTTCTACATGGCGCTTTTCTCCCTGGAATTTGAGGTTAGGTCGGTTTTAAGTCCAATTGATTGATGCAAAGGAATTAATGCTGCCCCGACCACGGACCCTGCGTCGGAAATAACGCCATTAAAGGGTGTATTGTGCCCGTAGATCGGGATCCAAATAGATCGGTGAGGGATGTGCGAAAATCAATCTAAGGAGGATTTCGAATGGGGATGGAGAATCAATGAAGCCCAAGAACTTTTTACAAGATATGTATTTAACTAAGCATCACACCGTTTCACCGCCGGGGTAAGTAGAGAGTATAGGACGCTACACCACTCAGTCTTCGCAAACATTCCTCGTTTCTTCTACATTCTTGCATCTCGTCATACACACTCCTATACCCTCATATTGCGACTTCTGGCCTAACCACTTTCAAATATTACAAATATTTGATAATATCAAATTTTCCTCAGTCTTCCACCGCTTTTATTACCAACCACATTCACCTTATAAATTTTTTAACCTGCCTGTCTTCACTCATTCGATTCACATGGTCAAGCCATCTCAGCCTTGCATTTTTTCCTTATTTATCACCATTCTAACATCTTTCATTTTATATGAAAAAAATATACATAAGTTCTTAATTATGACAAGTTTTTCTTGGTTTTCCTCTGCTCCTACTTTCAATTTCCTTCCATCATTTATTTGTTATAGCGTTATTCTTTAACTCATTTGTTCCACGTGCTCAAATTTCAGTAAGCCTCTATTAATTTTATTGATGATGCTTTATCTCAGCCTTGTATTTTTTCCTTTTATCACCGATAAAACATCTTTCATACATGGTGTTACTCCTAACGGTACTGGAACACTTGTGACGAGTAAGACGGAAACGCGCAAATGAAGACAATCTTTTATTTATTAAAAATTACAAAGTTATAAGTGTGAAAATAACAAAATTACACCAATATATCGAAAACTACAAAACACAAGGGGCGAGAAGAACAAAGCGACACCAATATAAAAACAGAGTGAGCGCGGCGTATACACGTTTTGAATATTATTTAATCTGAGCACACTAAAATTAGTCCGCCACCCCTTATATATGGTTTTAAAGGAGTTACATGTAGTGGGGACAATATTATAAACAAAATAAAAGTCGATGAACTGTGTCTCTTTGTTCTTCTCGCGTACATTTATGAATACTATTTTATTACAAAAATATTTTAAAAAATACACAGATTTTGGCCGAAACACACGGTTTTAATGCACATTTATCTGAGTCAACATTACGATTGCATTCAGCCTATTTTCATCCTTCTTTTACCAACTCTACGCTTCACTTCAAACCATTTTAAGCTGGAAAAACGCGTTTTAAATTACGAACTTTTCACATACCGTACTTACTCCTGGAACGAATTAAGTACGCTGTACGAGGCATCACACTGTATTGATGTAATCTGCTTTATTGGATGTACAATGTGATGAATCTATTGTACGTATATTATTGCCCATATCCTAAATTTAATATCCATTTCAATAGAAATCGGATGATTTAACATACCATGGTGTATCGACGTGTAATTATTGCCTGCATGGTTAGTGTCTAATCCCAGCTCGTTACTAATAATCGTGAGGTCCCTTTACGGATGTATCAGCCAAATTGGAGCCTACTAAACTGTGAATCAAGGGCCAAATTCCGATGGTTCCTATTATCATGCCCTTCGCCAAAATTGACGGGTCAAAGTGCAAATACACCCTTTTAGTTTCAGTTTACCGGACACAAGAAGGGTTGATTCTTTTTAGAAAAATTGAGCAAATATTTTTCACAACATTTTGTATAATTCAACCCTATGTAGTGTCGAAAAATATTTTGTGAGCAAAATATCTAGTTTATCAGTTAAAGTGTAATAATTTATTGTTACAATATATATTTTTTTTATAACCCTTATCCCACCTAATGGTGCATAGGGCACTGCATCAAATTGACGCAGTGTTATCTTGATCATTACTTACATGAAGGCAAGGTGATCACTCTTGCGCTTCAGGAACCAGTCCAGGGTAATATTAAATAAATATTACAGTGTTAAATCACTAACATTTATTTTCACCTCCCCCCCTGGGAATCGAACCTGGGACCTCCAGCGCGGTAGCTAAATACGCTGACCATCACACCATGGAGAGGCGGACAAATTGAAGTTACAATATTAAAACGATAAAAATGTACTAATGAAAATAACTTGCCAAAATAATAATTCAAATTGATAAATAATTCTACATTAATCCTACATATATTTCACTAAAATCTCTGCTAAATCAAAAGCTCATTTACCTTAATAGTAGATGCTTACGATAACTCGCATGTGAAAAGATATGTCAATTAAAGAATACACATATCGTAATCATACAGAAGAAAGTGACCAGGTGCGTTTTTTACGTAATCATTGACTATTTGATATCTCTTTAGCTTAAAATTGCCCTGAAAAAAATCCCAAAGGATTTTAAACTTGGAAGTATAGAATATTGACTTGTTAAAAATGACTAACTACATTTTATTTTTTTACATCTTATCAAAGATGAAGAAGAATATGGAAGTCTGGGCATTTACGGGGCTTACGACCGTCATAGGCTGGTTTAAGTGATCACTTTACACACGTGTAACATTCACCAATTCTACCCATTATTGACAACCACTCTACTCAAATTCTTGGAAGTTCTATATATATGAACCAATTTAGAAACCTTGTTCATGAATCACAAGAACTTCACTAGAGACATCTATTGGTGAGATGTAAAGAAGCTTTTTATTAAACAGAAACTCTTATATTAGTATGTGAGATCCGAATCCTGGATTATAATCACACACATGAGAAACGCCAGAAAATACCATTTTCATTTTTATTATTAAGCATATAATTTGACCAGATAATTTATTTACAACATTTTGAGTGTGGACACACTCAAAATGTTGTAACTAACTACATTGATGTTTATTTTCTTACCAAGCAAAAGTGACTTAAATGGCCCTCCTGAACGTTTTACGTTTTGTTAGTTGGTCTTTTTCTCCTGTACGACTACGATATTTATAAGATCCAAAAAAATAAGTAGTGTGGTAGTCAATCAAGATAAGAATGGTGAATGTAACACGTGTATGTATGAAATAAATTTGGAAACCAACCTTTGAAAGGTCTTAAACCCTTCAAATACTATTATTTTTGTGAGAGACCAATAAAAATCTTGAATTTAGAACAGTTCGCATTATGAAATATCAATTCCCTTAAAACAAGCGTTTGATGTTGTACAGTTATATTAAGGCTCTTTTAATCCATATTCTTCTTTATCTATGTATATAAAAAAATATATATAAAACCCTTATCCGCACCCCAATGGTGCATAGGGCACTGCGTCATATAAACGCAGTGTTATCTTGATCGTTTACACATGAAGGAAAGGTGATCAGCCCTCCGCTTCAGGTACCAGTCCAGTGTAATATTAAATAAATATGACATTGAAAAAACCACTTATATTTATTTTACCCGCCTTGGGAATCGAACCCGGGACCTCCAGAACGGTAGCCGAGCGTGCTGGCCATTACACTACGGAGGCGGACAAAATGTTGAGTTATCTATGTTGAGATGTCAATTCAATTGCAAGTTCAATTCCTTTCTCTTGCTAAAAGAAAGTAATTATAACATAATCATAACATACATGTGGAATTATTTCATTGGCTTTATTATTGTTAATGTAACTATATACTTTTAAATAATTTTTTATGTGTAACTGTGTAATTTCCGAACAAATAAAATAAGAAAACGCCTCATTCATGACGGCAAGGTGCAATATTAATTTCCACGTCTGATGCTGAAAGTTAATATATAAAACATGTATCGTACAATAAAATCAGGTCCTCATACGCTGTGTAAAATGATGTTTCATACGTCTTCATGTGTCTTGCTAGTAACTAGATGCAGGGCGATATTAAGCAAAGCTGCTTTGTTCCACACACAATCCTAGGAGCGAACACCCGTACAGGGATGACGGACTAGGGTTGCGAAAACGCAGACTAAATTTAAAAAAACTCATGATAATAAATGTTTATGATAATATATTCATGTAATTTATAAAGCGCCATTATCGTAATATACTACCTCAAGGGCGCTTGTTACATATCAATCAAACCCTAACTCGCATCCCAATGGTGCATAGGGCACTGCATTGTATAAACGCAGTGTTATCTTGATCGTTAACACATGAAGTAAAGGTGATCAGCCCTCCACTTCGATACCAGTCCAGGGTAATATTGAATAAAAAATTTAGTGAAAAAATCACCTTAATTTATTTGATCTCCCCCTGTTACATATAGTATTACGAATATTTCAACATTTTGAGTGTGTCAAAATACTTGTTCACAAATCTGGATTCGGACCTCATACATAAATATAAGAGTTACTGCTCAATAAAAAAGCTTCTTTAGCTCATCAAAAGATGTCTCTTGTGAAAATTCAAGTGATTCAAGTATGTACATTGTTTCGAAATTAAATCATAAATATAGAACTTCCAAGAATTTGAGTAGTGTGGTTTTCAGTTGTGGGTAGAATTAGTGAATGTTACACGTGTGTAAATTGTATTTTTTTATAAATTGCTTTTTGATTCACGAATAAATAGATAAACAAAAATATGAGTGAAAAGTCATTTTATGATCGGTATTTTTTTCTTAATTGGAATATACCACTTTAACTTAAATCAGTTTTTCTATAAAAAATATTTACAAAAAAAAACATTTTGATGAAGGGATGGAATTACCAACCCTACCAGCCTATTTCTATGTCTAGAGCCATGGGTACAATATCCATGGTGATAGCATGGAGTAAACTACACTTGGCAAACATCCCATATTTGTCGCCCATACAACTTCCCTACACAGCGGGACAAATAAAGGCAATCTTGTGTGAAATTCTAGCAAAATCCGACAATATTAGGAACAAGTATTACTATAAAGAGAGAATGGTTTAGAAATTATATCAAACTTAATAAAATTATCGTTATATATATATATATATATATATATATATATATATATATATATATATATATATATATATATATTTGTATATATTTATATATATATATATATATATATATATATATATATATATATATATATATATATATATATATATCTATATATATATATATATATATATATATATATATATATATATATATATATATATATATATATATATATTATATATATATATATATATATATATGTATATACATTTATATATATATATATATATATATATATATATATATATATATATATATATATATATATATATATATATATATATATATATATATATATATATATATATATATATATATATATATATATATATATATATGCAAGGAAGCGGCGTAATGGTGGTAGTAGTAATAAATAAATTATGTCCGCCTCGATATAAATATAACCGTACTAATCTTATAAATCCATTCACATTTTGGATGCAACCAAATTCTCGTTCACAAATCTGGAATCTGAACTAAGGGGTTATTTTAACATTTGTCGAAATGTAAAAATAACTTAGAATAAATTTTAATAACTTGTCCATTTATATACAGTAAAAAATCAATAATTTTGAAATGTTGTTTAATTTTGATCGCTTTAATTAACAACATATACATCGAGGCATAAGCTATGTGAAAAAACATGATTAAGGTATAAAAATAAAACGCTTGCATGGTGTTTTAATTTTTTAACATATGATAATTTCTTTTATCATTTCCTTAAAATTTGATCATTTCCTCCCTCCTTGAGCAAATCCATCAAAACATAAAATCTGGTGTTTTCAAGAGTCTGCGTAATCAGAGGGCATGTATGAATATATGTTAAGACGAGAAAGAAGTCAGTAATATAGTCAGGACAGAAGAGTGTGGCATTCCATCATTTCTGCCTACTCCTGTAGTGAAACGGCATGATGGTAGAAGTAATAGTAGTATTAATTTTTTATTTATTTTATTTAAATTATTTTCCTCTCTCTATCTCCTTTTATATCTTATATTTTTAATTTAACAATGTTCGTATTCTGTTCTTAAGTACCAAACTTACTCGTAAACGCGTTAAGACATAATAAATAAATAAAAATTCAATCATTACACTAAAAATAATTTGCTCTATTGACTTATGACCCTACGGACAACGTTATTCTCTCGTAACGTATACGATATCCAATAAATACGTTATATTATTATCTCATAGATTATTATAATATATTATCATGTATCGCTCACTCCTTTCAACAACGTCACATATCAAAAAACTTAATTTTTCAGGATATCGTTTTTAAAGTTAAAAAATAGAATGAAATATATTAACAATAAATATCAAGCCGATTATTGAATTTTTTACTGTGGCAACAGATCTTATTAGGTAAAACCTGATTGTTTTTTCTCCATTTGCAAAATATTTAGTATATTTTAAAAAAATTATTCATCAATACCTTTTTTTCAAAATGCAAAAACAACACTTTCTGCCCTGTAGCGGGTAAATATTAGGTCAAAAATATACCATTTTTTCTGGAACATACATTTTCTAGGCATTCCGAAAACATGCACAACTAAAAATTGACGATTTTTAATAAATGACGTTGTTGAAAGGAGTGAGTGATATACGATATCCAATAAATACGCAATATTATTCTCTCATAGATAATAATATTATATTACTTTATATGACAGAGTAAAATGATCCCTAAAACTTTATCGATAACGTCACTGATATATGTTTAAAGTTATAAGAGCTCGATCATGTGCGGTGCGCTTCCTAAATTACATAGACACTGCAAAGCACCGTGAAGTATTTACTATCGGGAAAGCAAATATTTCAGCAATATATTACCTGCCCACTTAATTCCCTAACACATAACTCTATTTGTTTACGCAATGCATCTCCATTGCGCCTGTACTGGCCCCCACGAAACTGCACGTTCGTTCTGTTTATATACATATATATATATATATATATATATATATATATATATATATATATATATATATATATATATATATATATATATATATATATATATATATATATATATATATATATATATATATATATATATACATATATATATATATGTATATAAGACATATGAGACCACTTTTTTTCGTATTTTCACCTGTTGATGAGAAAATCATCATATTATTCCACAAATTTCATCCCGCATCAATTGATTTAATCGGTAGCATTGTTACCAACACCTTTGACCAACAATTATATTTATGATATTTTAATATTAAAGCACCATTGGTTACGATTACTAGTTTAAGGAAGAAGGAAATATTGCATATTTAACGTGTTGATTGTTAATATGTTGTTTAAAATGTAATTTTTTTCCGGCTCCCTGGTGTAATGGTTAGCTTGTTTGGCTGTTGTCCTGGAGGTTCGATTCCCAGGGGGGGGGAGTGCAAGTAAATGTGAGTGATTTTTTCACTCTAATTTGTATTCATTATTACCCTGGGCTGGAACCTGAAGCAGAGGGCTGATCACCTTCCCTTCTTAAATGTGTTACAAGGTAAATACAACTGCATGGATGCGGAATGCATCAAAACACTTGTCACAAAATATTTCAAGGAAAAGTGGTATTTACCGAGTAAACCTAAAATTAAAAACTCAAAGTTTTGTTAATACTGTCTGAATTATATATTTTTCCCTTGACATTAAATTTAATAAAAAAATTATTAATCAAAATTTGTCAATTTGTCGCTCGTGGATTCGAAGGCATATCTTTTCATTCCTACCCAGTATGTCTCCCCCCCTCTCGCTGCCGTGTCCATATTTCACCCCCCTCCAGTCCACTCGCCAGCTATACGATCCCACGTATCTAGACGAGTGTGTGTTGGATGACGGTGGGTGTATGTGTGCCCCATAGATCTATATATTAGCGTGCTTGCACCAAAGTACACTGCACTGCAGGTGAACGGTAGAATGGAGAATTATACTGGGACGTCGCGCTCTAACCGGGGGTTCGCGAATCAAAAAACTACTGCTTCGATTAAAAAATTATCAATTTGTAGCACATCAAATCCCATAATTCCCATATCAGAAAACTTTTTTACCAATAATTTAATTAATAATTAATTAAACCATATCCGCTCCCCACAAACTGTCTCCAGGTTTTTCTGTCGTCTGCCAGCTCCCTTGCATCCTCCCAAGTCAGATCCGCGTCCCGAAGTTCTGACGAGAACTGAAGACGAATTGTCAGCAGTGGTCGTCTTGGGCGGCGCGAACCTGATGCCTTGTAAAAGCGGCAAGCTTGATTAAGGCTCTCAGGAGGCATGCGGAGTACATGGCCAAGCCATCTGAATCGCCTTTTCTTGACGACAGTTGTGACCAAGATTTTCTGCGTCCTACGCCTTTCTCTTCATTCCTCAAATAATATTACAACTTATAAATACACAAGTAAATGATTTTTCTAAGAGTCCGTTATTAAATATGTTTCCAATCACTTATCATCCCTGATCCCTTTTGACTGTGACTGCCAATCAACAAAAAAATAAAGCCACTTGAGATCTACCCAAGCTCCTATGCCTAGCCGTTTGTAATATTAAAAAATATTTAGAATTTTACTGAAAACATTGGAAATTTGAAACTCCTTCGAGTTTCAAATTTCCAAATGTTTCAGTAATGTGGTTGTCAATCATAGGGAAAATAGTAAATGTTACAATAGGTCATAAGCCCTGTAAATACCCAGACTTCCAAATTCTTCTTTATCTATGTTGAGATGTCATAATGTACGAATAGTGTTTCTTTTATTAAGATATCAATTTGAAAAGGTTGGTCATCTCGGAGAACAATGTGGATATTTTTATGAAACGTAATTTCGCTCAAAACCAGGTGTTATTTTAAATTCTACTTTCCTCAAGATGATGTATTGTTTTCAGTTAGTTGTTTGATTTTGAAGTAGTTCGTTTGAAATAATTTCATTGACTGATCACCTCACCTTAATTGATATTAAAAAAATCACTTGTTTAAGACCACTTGTTATGACAACACTCTCTATTGTTTATTACAGATGTTCTCATTAACAGGTAAAAACACAAACTTATACTGATGTTTTTATAAAAATGTTCGTCCGTTCAAAATCTTTAATCATCTTAAATAATACACTGATTGCTCTGAAATTTGACACAACGTTATATATGTTATATAAAAACCTTATTTTAACCTTTATTGCAGCGCCGTCTGTTACGCGTAACACCTTAAAATTGCTAATGGTATACAGTATAATTCTTAAAGTGGTGTTATTTTATTTTTGATTGCATTGTTTTTTCTTAGATTTTTAATATTTTTTGGTTCGGTAGCATTATAAAATATGGATTTAATAGAAATGTGTGCTTTTGATATTTTTTCATTTTTTATTTAACCAGAACAGCAACTGTTGGCCGGGTTTTCCAATTGATCTATCGATAAAAAATATATCAAATCAATCAAATCGTCTAAATTACATATTTAAATTAACCAAAAGCTTCAAAAGTATTGTACATATTTTAATACGTTATATTTATTTATTTTATTATTCTACTCAATTCTTCTTTCAATTTCACTTGTAATTTCTCAGCTCGATTTTTTTTCCTTTCCATTTTTCCACGATACTTTCAGAAAACTTTCATTTTACAATAACGATTTATTCATTGATGTTATTTTATTAGCTAGTTCATTATTTTTTATATTATTATACTACAAACTTAAGTTTCCCAGCTCGATTCTTTTCCCTCCTTTTTCTAAGAAAATTTCAGCAAGCTTCCATTTTAAAATAACGAATAATTAAAGTATATATTTTTTCTCGTATTATAATTTTTATTTTCATTTTAATGCTACTAAAATACCCTAGTTCGATTATTTACCTTCAAAGATTATTTCACCATATTAAATTATTAAATTATGCATTGTTTCCCAGTTTATTTCTTTATTATTCATATTTAAAAGCATTTACTTTGTGGTTAGTCATTTTAACTTATTTATTTTTTTACAAAAGTGTTAATAATATTAGTATGTAACCTCTCACCGACATTCGATGAGTGTTAACATACTAATATTACTAACATATTTGTATATAAACAATCACTTGTGAACTATAATAAAATCATAAGTATTACTATTGATTTTATTATAGTTCACAAGTTTCAAGATTTATTTTTTTCTTCCTTATTTTCAACTATAATTTTAATTAGCCTTTGTTTACCACTGAAAGTTAATTGCATAAAATCAGTTTCCCAGTTTCTTACAATTGTTATTTTTAAACCACTTTAATTTCCTACTTCCATTATTTTCTATCTCAATTTTCCTTGATAATGTCAGCAAGCCTTCATTTTACAACATTTTGAGTGTGTCCAAATACTTGTTCACAAAATCTTGATCATCTCCAATTACAGGAGTTATTTTCATATTATTTAATGATATTTTCTGGCGTTTTTCATGTGTGTGATTATAATCCAGGATTCGGACCTCACATACTAATAAAATAATTTCTGCTTAGTAAAGGTTCTTTTCATCTCACCAATAGATGTCTCTAGGGAATTTCTAGTGATTCAAGAATAATGTTTCGAAATTGGTTCATATATATAGAACTTCCAAGAATTTGAGTAGTGTGGTTGTCAATAATGGGTAGAATTTATGAATGTTACACGTATGTAAAGTGATCATTTAAACCAGCATATTCTTCTTCACCTTTAATGAGATGTCAAAAAATAACCAGTTAATTTTATTGATGTTTTTATGCTTCAAAGTTACCAAGTTCAATTCTTTCCCTACCCAATTTCCCCGATAAACGAAAGCTTGCTGAAATAGCAAGCCTTCATTCTACAATAACAATCAATTAAATGATGTTATATTGTTTCCCGGTAGCGGATGGAATAATTCAAAAATAGCGAAGTGGAACATATCGCGTTCTAATTTAAGGCAGCGTTTCGCGCGCCAAATTGATATCAATGGCTCAGGTAGTTCCGGCGCCATTTTTAATACTTCCTTCCGGTTCCGGCGGAAGGGGAGGAAAGCGTGCGCTTTAATTAACGCGTGCTACAAACGTATGGCGGGAAAAGCTACTCCGCTTATTAGAAAGAACTCTACTGTATTCTCTATTGATGCCATGATTTTAACTAATTTGTATTCTGGTTCATATCTAAGGAACTTGGTTCCGTTTATTGTACATGGTCGACGAAACAATCTACTCCAGTGGTTCTCAAAGTGGTAATTATGGACCCCCTGGGTTTTCTTGGATATTTCAAGGAGTTATTTAAGGACACCCAAATTGATTTGGCGGTCCGCCTCCAAAGTGAAATGATCAGCATGCTCGGCTACCATATGGAGATACCGGGTTCAATTCCCAGGGGGGCAGGTTAAATGAATATAAGTGATTTTTCCACTCTAATATTTATTCAATACTACCATGGACTGGTACCTTATACGGAGGGCTGATCACCTTTTTATGTGTTAATGATCAAGATAACTATCTTTTTTATGATGCAGTGCCCTATGCACCATTGGGTATAAATGATAAAACTTATAAATAGAGTGTTGCGTAAGCCGTAGACAGATTTCAGAGTTTAGTAATTCAAAAACACTATGTAAGGTTACGATTTATTTTAAGGAATTCGGTTATTTATTCGACCACACATGTCTACATTGAGGATTTATCTTCCGAAAAAAATGTTTTATTTTTGAGAATATAAAACCTTCTGTTGCTTTTTTATGACTATCATATTGTCGCCACTGACCGCTGCGAGATATCACAAAGGCAAACACGATATTTCATAACAAATGAAGGGGGCGTAAGACATATTAATAATGCCTATAAAAAGCACACTCCGTCACACGACAAATTTCCAGAAGCCGGCAATGGTTTGTTCGGATCCATTTTTTGCAATAAGCGAAATCTTAACTAAGATTTATCCCGGCCATTTTGAAATAACAGCAACATCATCCCCTCCCAAGTGCCGTGTGCCCCATTTTAACCTTTTAACGGCCAATAAACTCTATCAGCGCCATAAATCCCGTGGACAAATAAACCCCTCTGTTACTTATCAAGCCCCACGTTTAATGCGGATATTTGCTTGTACATATACAGAAAAATAAACAGAAAACTTTCCCTTGGAAAAGCGTCTTTTCTTCGCTATTTTTTCTTTTTTACTTTTGACCTCTTCGGGGTTATTATAATATTTTTTTTTTATCCCTTTAGGGTAAATGCATCTTTGTAAAAAATAACCTTAAAGCTTTATGACAAGTGAACATTATCAATACGTAGGTACTTGTAAAAATGCGAGATCGAAGATGTCGTTAGGTGGGGAAGGCAACGAAGGAGACATGGTATGCGGATGTGAGAAGAATGGAACCATCCAGACTCCCCCACATTACACTGTACGGTCAACCCCATGGTAGACGACTCCCGGGCAGACCACCAAAGAGATGGGTCGATAGCTGGGAATCGACATCGCAGGTAGCTAATCCCTCTTAAAAACAGGCCGCAAGACCTACATATGAAGAAGAAGAAGAATTGTAAAAATATTATTCCACCTCCGTAGTGTAGTGGTCAGAGCGCTCAGCTACCGTTCTGGAGGTCCCGGGTTTGAGCCTCAGAGGGGTGAGTCGAATAAATAGTAGTGATTTTTTCACTCTACTATTTATTCAAAATCATCCTGGACTGGTACAAGAAGCGCAGGGCTGATCTTGATCACCTTCATGCAATTAACGATCAAGATAACATAGAGTCGCTACGACGCAGTGTCCTATGCACCATTGGGTGCGGATAAGGGTTTTTAAAAAAATCTGTTAATAATCTACAAAAACTGTAACAATGTTTAAAAAAAATATTTTTAATATAAGTATCTTATTATTTATCGATTCGGTTTTAACTTTGTGGAATGACATGTTAATTATTTAAAAATATTAATCACTTAATATGTTTTATTTCATTACACACGATAAGTATCGAAAACTACAGATGTTTTCATCTACAGGTGAAAAGTAAAATATTATTTTTCACTTGTAAATGAAAACATCACTTTGTTCGAAACGAGTCGTATTTAATGAAATCATGCTTATTTATTGGTAAGTGTTTTTTTAAATAATTTAAGTTTTAGAAATATCTAATAATATTCGTAAAATTATTTAATTAAATACATAGTTGTTCTTTCCATAAAAGGCAAAGAATAGGTAATGAAGAACACGAAAATTTTGGTAAGGGCAAACTGATTATAATGTAACGCCCAACGAAATAATTTTACAAAATGGAAAATTACGAACTAAGCTCTTCAAATATTGGAGAAATTTAAATGATGAAAAACGAGAGTGCTAAGTTCGGTCGGGTTGGGTAAGGCTAGGCTTGTATTATGTATTATATCACGGCTTATTGAAAAAAGGTGAAAATACGCTCATGCGAGGCGTGTTCAACCATACATAAATAATTTCTGATAATCCATCACATTCCTCAGCATGACAGCGCGGGAAACGAGCCTGATAGGCAAGTTATTACTTTTCCATAGATAAAGAAGAAAACGCGTAAGTATTGAGAAAATGTTGTGCCCTCTCATTTTTCAAAAAAAGAGTCGAAAAATTCCAAACCCTTGAAGAATAATAATAATAGATAAAAACCCTTATCCACACTCCAATGGTGCATAGGGCACTGCATCATATAAACGCAGTGTTATCTTGATCGTTAACACATGAAGGAAAGGTGATCAGCCCTCCGCTTCAGGTTACCAGTCCAGGGTAATAATATTGGATAAATATTAAAGTGAAAAAATCACTTATATTTTGCCTCCCTTGGGAATCGAACCCAGGACCTCCAGAACGTTAGCCGAGCGTGCTGACCATTACACTACGGAGGCTGACTTTCATTTTATATTTTTATTTTGAATATTTAATATGTCATAAATTTGAGGTAATTTTTATTCTAAAATGTGTGGAATAAACAATTGCACATTAGTGTGTTATGTGTTGCCGTCCGGATGGTATAATATTGCACAGAAAAGTGCATTCTGATGTCCTTATAAAGTGAATAAAGTAGGAATGCAAACTCAAGGGAAGATAAACAGTGGTAAAAATGAATGTGAATAAAGGTACCTATACGAGGAGGACTTGCATGCATAAAATTCAAAGTGTGAATTTTCGAGGTTTTTTGTTTTTTGTTTGTTTTTCCTTCTCCTTATTTCAAAGTACAAACGAGATCACTACGACACACGAGTAACATTAACCCTTCTACACATGATTGACAACCACACTGCTAAAATATTTGGAGCTCCTACATTTGTATTTTATACATTTCAGATCGCATTGTATGTGAGTTTACTGGAGTCATCTATGGTTGGCCTGAGATTTTATTTAGCAGAGATCCTTTTATTTCGATGTATGGAAAATCCAAACTGGAATACTTTACATATTGGGAGACGCCTAAAAAAAGTTTTTAATATTTATCTTGCTTATGAATTGACCATGTATTTAATTCACAACATTTTTCGTGTGTCCAAACCTTCGTTCACAAATCTGTATTTCTTCACCTAGGGGTAAAGATAACTCCTTAGTGGAGAAACCCTGATTTTTTAACAAGAATTTGGACACACCCATTCATATTGTAAATAATAGCAATATGATTCATTCAATGTTCCAATATTTTCCGCCTTCGTAGTGTAATGGTCAGCACGCTCGGCTTCCGTACTGGAGGTCCCGGGTTCGATCCCCAGGGGGTTCAAATAACAATAAGTGATTTTTTCACTGTTATATTTATTCAATATTACCTTGGACTGGTACCGGAAGCGGAAGGCTGATCAATTTTCCTTCACGTGTTAACGATCAAGATCACCTTACGTTTAACAGTTCCCTATGCACCATTGGGGTGCGGATAAAGGCTTGAATAAATGAATCATGAAAATGAATCAAGAAAGTTTGATCAGAAAAAGAATTAAAGAGACAGGGAGAAAGATCCGTGGAAAAACGATATGATATACTTACTGTTAGGATTCCAAGGATAGAAAGTTAAGTTTTTGGCGGTTCTTGAAAGTAATCAAAAATCACTAACATTTATAATGATTTGAATCAATATTTATAATTTCCACTCGAACAGACTGAGCCACAGCAACGAGTGGCTGGGTACAGCTAGTAAAAATTTGGACTTTAGTAGTTTTCGATTTCCGGCACTCAATTATTTTTCTAAATCTCTTATTTTCTGAGTGAAAAATGTTGGTAAAATACGATTACTCAAAAATATTTTCTATATGAAGCTTTCTCTTGATTAAAATTACACCTTCGAGGATTCGGACCGTGTATTGGAGACACTCACTGTGACTTACTATGTTCTCAACTGAGCGCCATGTGAGTTACAAGACTACAAAATAACTCTTCCCTATGGGGTAAAATAAAAAACCTGTACTCAAAAACTTAGAGCTTTGAATTGCTCCGGAAGATCAGATAACACAATAAACTTAACATTCTTTATACACGATTTCGAAATAACGCAAAGCAAAAAAATAATATTGTATTCTCCATATTATTAATTTTATAATTTTCGACAAAAAAAAATATTTATATTTAGCCACTCACCGGGATTTTTCGTTTACCGGTTTCGGGACGTATCCGTCTCTTTATCACGACAATCACTGCAACATTATGCAAACAATACAACACGTCACTACCATAGCACTATTCACTTATAACGCGTAGTCCAGATTTGTGAACCGAGCCATACTCAATATTTTGCGAATAAAATATCTGATAAGATGCATAAAATTGAAAATAATGTTATTAGGCGTTTCCCTCTATGTCAAAATAATCCGAGATTTGCCAATTACGCTAACTGACGTGCCGGACGGTAAAATAACACGGAATAACACGGAATTCCGGGTAATGGACAAGCGCCCTCTGCAAAATTAATAAGTGATTTTTTTTTTTAAAAGCTTTTTATTTAAACTTTTTTTGTCGTATAAATCAAAATGGTCTTTCAAATAGGGGTGGGTGAAAACGAATCATTCACTTTACGATCGCCGCTATATTACTTTCGCATTTAAAACTAAATTGAGGCGGTTTGAGGTGAACTGTAGAACTAATTTGCGGATTCCAAACTAATAAAGAGACCGTAAAACCATTTTTGTTTATTGCTCGCGGTGGTAATATTCAGGGAATCCTTTGCACCGAACGCCGGCAACGTAAATCCCATACACTTAGGGAGCCTACTGGTATAAATAAGTACTTCTCTGTGCTGTATGCTGTGTATGGAGCAGGGGTGTACGACATATTTATTTTTTTTATGAACCGAAATTTTATTCAAATAAATATTTTACTCGTATTTTTTATCTCCGAAGCTTTTAAGAAAATTATTATATTATTTATACCAAATTATTCGAGTGAATTATGTGGTTTTATTTTCAAATATCTTATACTACACTCTTTATGCCTCAACTAAGATAAAATGTTTATCTTTCTAACCCTAGAACACGACTTGTTTTAATGTACCTAAATATCGTAAAATAAACGACAGTAAGAAAAACTCACATTTCACAAAAAGCATTTCATTAAAACATTTTTCAAAAATACGTACAACATGGTTTTTGAAAACATTGTAACAAAAAAAAATCAGAAACATGCTAGTTGTCACTACATTATTCACATGTGTTGCTTCGGTGGTCCCCACATATTGGACGTTCGTCGTAGATTTTACGAATATCACGTTATCTAAGTTTTGTAAGAACGAAGGTGGAGATCAGAGGACTTTTGTTTTATTTAAGTGATAACTTTGCATACTTGTGTAACGTTCACCATTCTTCCGATTATCAAACATCCAAGTTGCATTCATTTTTGAAAGATGCATATTTGCACTGTTTTTGGATTCCTACGTATATTAGTTATAATATTGAACCATGTAGAATTTCGACTGACGATGGTGCCCTCAGTTTAAGAATTTTGTAAGTATACATGTAGCTTAATCCAATTGTGTATATTTTCATGTATATTTCAGAAGTTTATTCAATAGATCTGTGTGTGTTTATAATATATATATATATATATATATATATATATATATATATATATATATAAATATATAAATATATATATATATATATATATATATATATATATATATACATATATTTAAATATATATATATATATATATATATATATATATATATATATATATATATATATATATATATATATATATATATATATATATATATATATATATATATATATATATATATATATTATATATAAATATTTATATATATATATATATATATATATATATATATATATATATATATATATATATATATATATATTTAAATATATATATATATATATATATATATATATATATATATATATATATATATATATATAGATATATATATATATATATATATATATATATACATATATATATATATGTATATTAATATACAAATATTGTCTGATCACAAATCACAAACATTGAAAGTTATTGCATATGACAAAATTTTAAATGAAAATTATCGCATATAATATGCACATCTGGTGTATTTTATTTTATTTTAATTGCAGTCCAATAATGCACCCCTGTTCCATATTACAAATTGCAATGTCGGAATAAATCCTCTTACATTTGTGGCAGGGGTGCAGCGAGAATAGGACAGGAGATATAATGCACTTGCCGGATTAACCATTTATAAAAAGTTCTGTTACTTATCAAATTTACATAAAATGAAAGTAAACAATTATTTTGATTGAAGCTAACATACACTCCAAAAGTTTTTGTTTAAAAACATGAAATTAAATTGAATGATAAATAATGTTCTGTTTTTTTTGTTTTATCTCATTTTACCAGTTTTAAACTGTGTAAGGATTCGAAATGTGGTGGAACAAAAACATAAAAATACAAATACAGTGAAATTTCATCGGTGATAGTTTCAGAATGATATGATATTTATTTAATAAAGTTGTGATATAATTCTATAAAATGCAGTTCCACCAAGAAATTTCAATACAAATCTTTCAAATTATATTAAATAAAATCAATTTTATTTAATATAACAAACTTAGTTATTTATTTAACTTAGAACATTGTACATTATGGATCGATTGTACGTTAGCGGGCTTATTGCTAAAAAGCAATATTCTCCAACCGAAAACAGACTAGTGATACTGATCAATAATCAATCTCTCAACCTCATATAGCCCTTTATAACATTGAAACCATATATTTACATTGGAATGTTCATGTATTAGTGAGATTTATTCAAAATAGTTTTTTATTTGCATTTTTTGGATTATTTTATTTAAATCACAATTTTAACACATTAATAACATTTTTTGCAGAGACCCACTTAGCCACCTTGTGTGTCTTGTCGGTGGAGTTCACATATCGCTCACTCCTTTCAAGAACGTCCTAAATCAAAAATCGACAATTTTCAGTTGTGCATGTTTTCGGAATGCCCAGAAAATGTACTTTATCCCAGGAAAAGAGGCATATTTTCAACCTTATATTTACCCGCTACAGGGTAGAAAGTGATGTTTTTACATTTTGAAGAAAAGGAATTGTTTATTTTTTTTAAATATAATTATTTATATTTTTTTTCAAATGAAGAAAAAACCTTCAGGTTTTACCTAAAAAGATCTGTTGCACAGTAAAAAGTTCAATAAGTGGCTTGATTTGTATTTTTAATATATGTAATACATTGCATTTTATTTTTAAACTTTAAATAGGATCTCCTAAAAAAGCAAGTTTTTTGATATATGACGTTGTTGAAAGGAGTGAGCGATATGTTTTTAAGATATTAATCATTAGGTACTCGTATTTACCATTTGATTTATGTTCAACTGTAGTAAGTTATTTACATTTTTTTTTAAATTCTACTGATGTCTCCACAATGAACTATAATTCTAAATCTTTCAACTTACTACTCGCATGTGAAAGAAATCCAACCAAAGCATATTTACAAGATTCAAAAATTGATACAACATAGATATTCGATGATGGACAGAATTGTAAACGTTACACAAGTATATAAAGTGATTGCTTAACCCAAATGCCAGGTCGTAAGCCCTGGAATGCTAAGATTCCTTCTCCATTCATATGAAGAGGTGTGATAGATGTTGTTTACCAAGTTGAGACAGCTATGATATAAATTTGAAACCCCTATATTGATATATCATGCCTAGAGTGAATAATCCAGTGTCTGTAAATAATATTAAATTATTCCATATTCTTCATAATTTATGTTGAGATTTAATTGAAATGTTTGAGACAGATAAAATGCCATTTTAAACTTATTTAGATTTTTTTTTTAGTTTTTAATTTCTCATATCTTTTTTTAAGGTATAACCCGCAAAGCCTTTTAGAGGCTTGTCTACAGGAAGGATAGGTAGGAAAGATAAGGTTAAGGCAATAAATATATAACAAACACTCAGACCAATTAAAAATGATTTATTCCTGAATTCATTTTGCAATTGGCGGGAATCGAACCAGCAACGCCAGTTTGACAGTCAAGCGTCTACCCGACTACGCCAGGGTGCCTATCCTAGTTATGAACTAAAATCCCAAAAAAGTGCCTCGATTTGCGTACAGATTTTTGGGGTAGTAAAGGAATTTTGGGGGAGTTCGCTTCCGTAGTGTAATGGTTAGCACGCTCGGCTACCATTCTGGAGGTCCCGGATTTGATTCCCAGGGGGGGCAAAATAAATATAAGTGATTTATTAACATTTTGTAAAAAAATAAATAAGTATAAGTGATTTCTTCACTCTTCTATTTATTCAATACTACCCTGGATTGGTACCTGACGCGGAGGGCGTATCACCTTTCCTTCATGTGTAAACGATCAAGATTACACTGCGTTTGTATTACGCAGTGCCCTATGCACCATCGGGGTGCGGATAAGGGTTTTATTATTATTTATTAAAGGAATTTGAGTTGCGAGCAGGTAACCATTACATCATGGGTGCGAACTTAGGGAAGTCTCAGAGGAAGAACTGGATCGGCTTTATAATGAGTTGACGAAGAAAACAGACACTTTAGAGACAGATGAAGGTAAGATGGGATTTTCAAATCAAAGAAAAGCGAACGAAATGGATTGAGGTTCAAAGTGGCAGGAAAAAATATCGCCCCGAAAACTTTTTAGACCCTTTAAAATCCTTTGATGACGATGTCTTTTTTTTTTCGGCATTATTATAACACCCAAAAAGCAACAAATCTCTCTGAACAACTTTCAGTGAGACAGAAACTTATATTATTTTTTGACATCTCATCAAAGATGAAGAAGAATATGGAAGTCTGGGCATTTACGGGTCTGACGACCGTCATAGGCTGGTTTAAGTGATCACTTTACACACGTGTAACATTCACCAATTCTACCCATTTTTGAGAGCCTATGACGGTCGTCAGCCCCGTAAATGCCCAGACTTCCATATTCTTCTTCATCTTTGATGAGATGTCAAAAAATTATATTAGAGTGACTCCTGTAATTGGAGAAAATCCAGATTTTGTGAACAAGTATTTTGACACTCTCAAAATGTTGTAGACAGAAACTTAATGAAATTTAAGAAACTAATGTTCAAATAGAATGATGGTCACTTTCCAGAAATTTAACATATTTTTGTTAAGACATTTTTTAATGAAATTTATAAGCGTTTATTTGGATTAATGCATTGTATTCAAAATAGAATCCAGTGTTTCATATAATTATCAAAATTATAATAATTTCAAAAATTTATATGGCACCATTTTCGTAAAATACTACCTCGTGGTTACAATCACATTTTTTTGTAAATTATCTCACCAAAATCGCATCAAACGGATTCTCTCGTCGTAAAAAAATACTTACACGCAAACAGTTTTTCATCGTAACTTACAAGTTCTCTTTGTAAACCACATTTTTTAACACACTATAGTCACACTGAAGTCATATTGAAGTTTAAGTCATTATTCTCGAGTAACACAATACAAATTAAATCAACAATAATAAATGTTTTATCATTACATATAAGACTCAAAAAACTATTTTTTCCGTGTAAAACAATAAAACGACACTAGTATATCAAGTCTTTCTCAAAACTGACGTATCGTCGCCATCTTGATTTTCTCTGTAACACACTGTTTTATCGGAGAAACACTTCTTGAATTAAAACTATTTCAGTAGTCAAGTTGTGGTAAAATTATCTATTTTAATTTAAATTTACTTAAAACATACCATTATTTCTTAAAATTTATTGTGTCACGTGTTTCGATGCAATCTGGATCATTTTCAAACACCGTTTGTGAGGCTAAATTTTAGAGTTGTCTCCTTGAAACGTCGTAGGCCGAAGACGAGGTAGGGGCTATTTTATTTTTTATTTTTTAATTAATTATTATTTTAAATTTTTTAATAATTATTTTTTTACCATTGGGAAGAAAACAATTAGGGGGAGGGTTTAGTCAGTGTCATATTGTTAATTATGGGTTAATTATTATTTTTATGAATTTCTATTGTTTCAAAATGTAGTGATGACAGTGCAGTTTATGACATTCCGTATGAATTATTTTTAGGATTTCTACGTTATTGTTGTTAGATTTTTGATCATTTTCTATTTGCCTATTAAATGATAAGCGAATTTAAAAAAATATATTATTTCTTAAACATAATGCATGTTCCCTGATTCTTGATTTGAATTTTCTAGAAGTCATACCAATGTACGAACTTCCACAGTCGCAGTTTAATTTACATATGCCACAGTTGACTAATTAATGTATTTCTATGATTATTTTGTGTTTTAAAAATTTTATAATTTTTTTTTTGTGTTAAATGCTGGTTTTTTACTTTTAAGATTTTTTTTGTGATTTTATGTGATGTTTAATTTATGTAAATGATTATTTTTTAACATTTTCATTACACGTATCGGCTGAATAGAGAAAGATTTTTGTTGAATTATTTTTATGTAATAATAAAATTTACAACATTTTGAGTGTGTCCAAATACTTGTTCACAAAATCCGGATTATCTTCAATTATAGGAGTTATTTTCATATTATTTTTGACATCTCATCAAAGATGAAGAAGAATATGGAAGTCTGGGCATTTACGGGGCTGACGACCGTCATATGCTGGTTTAAGTGATCACTTTACACACGTGTTACATTCGCCAATTCTACCAATAGATTTCCATATTCTTCTTCATCTCTTATATTTACATTATTTATTGATATGGCATTAACATTGTGGAATGACATGTTGATTATCAAAAATTCTTCACCTTTCATGAGATGTCAAAAAATAATATAAAAATAAAATCATTCTTTGATTTTTATGGATTTCTTTTGTTATAAAATATTGCAGTTTATGACATTTCGTATTGATAAGTAAAACTTATATTCAATTAAAAATTAATACATTTCTTTTCATATGCATACATACATAATACACAATAAATGATAGTTGTGTTGTGTCTCCTAAACGCGTTTGAAATATCAATTCAAGTGCTCTTATAATGTATGGTGTGGTCCTAATGTTGCTTTGTTTGAAATTGATTAGGTCCGTTCGAGCGTGCAGTACTGCAGTTTCCAAATTTGATTCATGGCAACACCGGCGCCTCTGTACTCCATGGTAACGCATTAATATCGCGCGGAGCAAATTGCCATTTCAGCGCGGATTCCATTGTTTAGAGGCATTGCAAATTATGGCGATTATTTCTCGGCATTGCCGGCATTTATTATTATTGCAACGAATCCCATTTAAATTATTAACCTATTCGTATAAACCGATTTCTTTTTATGGGCGCTCGAATCACCGCCGCACGAGGATGGAATGTTAAAATCTGCGCTTTTAGGAATTGAGAATTCGATGATGTTAATTTATCTTTTGTTGTAATATGACATCATCTTTTTATTAATTAAAATATTTTGTTGAATGTTTTTCGCAGATACTTTGTGGCACATTTTATAAACTTTGTAAAATAAAACAACTTTGTTTTAACCGCTTTTAAGTGGTACACTTTTTCCAACCGGTTTCGACAAGAACCTTGTCATTCTCAGGGTTTATGTACTAATTCTAAAACATTGAAATACTCATAGTTACAAAAAGTTATAGTAATTCAATAAAAAGTGGTCAAAACAAAGTTGTTTTCTTGTATAAAGTTTTTTTTAAATATGTTTAAAATCAAATCAATCTAAAACTATATAAAATTAAACTCAAAAGTCTGATGACAGTCATAGGCTGGATTAAATGATCACTTTACACACGTTCACCAATTCTACCCATTATTGGACAACCACACTACTCAAATTCTTGGAAGTTCTATATGTATGATCCAATTCAAAAACATTGTTATTGAATCTCTAGAACTTCACTAGAGACATCTATTGGTGAGATGAAAAGAAGCTTTTTATTGAGCAGAAACTCTAATATCATTATATCTTATCTTTGATGAGATGTATAAAAATAATTTTATTATTGAAATGATAAATAAGTTATGTTGATGTTAAATGGAAAAGATTAAGAGCGTTCATAGGGTGGAATGGCCAGAATTGAGAATGTTGAGGGATTTGATCCATAGTATCAAACATAGAAGGATCGAGAAAATAAATGACCCAACAATTTCAATTTGAGGTAATCACAACCTCACCCTTTAGAATGACTATGAAAAATATTTACCTGTCATTATTGTATGAAATCAACAACCAAATCTCACTTTGATTAATTATACAATAATTAGTAACTCAATTTAAATTAACGACAATTAATAAATTATCAACACGGCCAATTTTGCTCGATTTCTGTGAATTCCTTATAGGAACAATCTGTCCAAAACCGATACTGAGGTAAAATAATGATATTACGAAAGCTGTAGGGTAACCAAATTTTAACGTAAATAAAATAAATGATTTTGTAAAAGTTTAAATCCTGATAATATTTTTTTCAAATAACACACATTGACTATAAAATGTTGTATCATACTCAAACTCTTAATTCCTTCTTTAATCAACTACTTTTCATCTTTAAAATCCATTCTTTTCGACGGATTTTAATTTTATTGCCAACTTAGCAAAAGCTTATTTCCTCTACGGGTATTTTGCATACACAAGGACCCAGAAAAATTTAATGATTTAATGAAATTTATGGGTTAAATGTAGTTAAAAATATGAGCAGAGGAAGAACGGGGAATTCTTGGCAATACAAAGTTTTTCAAAAAATTAAAAATGTTTAGAATAATCAGCGAGTATGTTTGAAGAAATGCATATTTGAATAAGGCAATTATTTTTTTAACGATCTGTGATCTTCCTTTTTTTTAAAACGATGTGGAACAGATGTTCGAATTACGCAAGAAGGAATGAATGCAAGGCTGAGATAAGTATAATTGAGAAAATCAAGGAGAGTGTTTTCAGATAGTTTGTGCATTCGAATCAAATGAGTAATGAAATAACCGTGAAATAAATTTATGAGGCAAATGTAGTTGAAGCAGAAGAAGACCAAGACGTTTTAATTAATTACATTTTTAAAGTAATAACCCTCAAGGCTTCTGTTTCAGACTCTTGTCTTTGTATAAGATTGTAAGAAAAAAAATCCATTTGAAATGAATATATATACATAAGTATTGAGAATTAATTTGGTCTATAATTAAAATTTAACTCTGTTTTAAAAACACTATTAAATCTAAAACATATTTTTAGTGATTTTAAAAATAAGTTTAATTTTAATCATAAAATGGAAAATCAAAAGGTAAGCGCTTCAAACATAAATTAATGTAGTCTGTTTTGTAAAAAAAATGGTCTACGTAACTCCCGACTGCAAAACTGACGTCGCGGGTTCGATTCTCACCAAAAGAAAATTAAATCTTTGATAAATTTATTTGCAATTGTTGTCCATGATAGAAGTACCTACAACCTGCGGACGAAAACAGCGGACCCCAATAGTCTACAAAGACGATAAGTTGAGATGGAGCCAGGAAGAAGAAAGATGATTATTAATTCCGATGCACTTATTTTATATACGTAAATACTGTGTGTGATTTTTCCCATATCGCATGGATACGATACCACGTACCTACAAGCGCGATCGTATGGTGATCACAGCCCCGTACCTAGACATACCTCCAGAGGTACAGCAACGCTCCGTACATAATGAGGCATTCGGTAATCGATTCCTTTCCAGACTATTACCCCATTACATTACAAGTTTCGGAGGGAAAAACGGAATTTATTGTTATTATTACGGTGGAATATTCAACCAGCATCCAAAATCAGCGCCGAAGATCGCGCTAATAGTTTTCCAATTGAAAATTTTGCACAAAACCGGTTTGTTTATGGACGAACACCGAGTTTATGGAATCGCAGTTCTTTCGCTTCACAGCGAGCACTTTTTCCTTGCTTGTTGCATTATTACTTAAGGGCAAAGGGAGAAATATTCTGCAGACAGGTATCAGAAAAACTTCTTTGTTTTGTAATACGAGGAGCGGAAAACATAGAAATTTTATATTTTAATTAAATGTTTAAATATATTTTGTTTATTAAAAGCATTTATTACTTTGTGGTATGGTAATAAAATACTCTCCTTTTCATCCATTGTTCACTTGCGTAAAACCACTTTTATAAACACGT